>NC_072739.1:156628712-156708390 GCF_026930045.1 Uloborus diversus
TTTATATATATATATATATATATATTTTTTTTTTTTTTTTTTTTTTTTTTTTTTTTTTTTTTTTTTTTTTTTTTTTTTTTTTTTTTTTTTTTCAAATGATATGTTATGTCATGTTATGTTATGTTATAAGAGTATTTCAAAAACATTTAAACATAACAATATTTGATCGACGAAACAAAACAATTTTATTACTATATCGAAAAAAACTCGAAACTTGATGGGTGACGAACAGATCCTCGAAATCTTTTCGGAAATGAAAACATGTGCAAAACGTTTACGAAAACTAGTGAGGATCGTAGAACCGACCTTCGAACAATTAGAGAAATTGAAAAAGTTTCCGACGGGAATGATGTATTTCGGAACGAGTAGTGATCTCTCGAAATGGCCAGCTATAATGGAACGAATCGACGAAACGAAAAATTCCATCAGAGACGATTACCAAACACTTTTCGATCGGACGACAAACGCAAAAAAAAATTCTGACGACGACGACAGAACAATTTTATTGGAATGGTATCGCTTACGCGAACGAACGGGAAAAATTGTAATGCAATTGAGTGACAGATTCCCTCATTCTTTTTTCTTTATCGATTTAAAACTTATCGAAAAAGGTTCGCATTGTTTAATTTGTTGTTCGGAAAAAAATGATGGTGATGGTAGTGATTATAAAAAACTCAAAAAATGTCATCACTCGTATCATACCGAATGTTTGAAAAAACATTGCAAAAATAGTTTTTCGTGTCCGAAATGTAAAACGATCATAGAGGAAGCTATAAGAATGATGGAAATAAAACCGACGTTCGTTGAACAATTTCAAAACGAATATAGAGAAAAACTACGTTTCATCGTTTTCTTTCTGGGAGTAATCGACTCCCATTTTCAAGGTATAATTTCTAAACAATTTTTACGACAACAATGGCCAGACGATCACGACGATTAATTCAAAAAAAAAAAAAAAAAAAAAAAAAAAAAAAAAAAAAAAAAAAAAAAAAAAAAAAAAAAAAAAAAAAAAAAAAAAAAAAATATATATATATATATATATATATATATATATATATATATATATATATATATATATATATATATATATTTTTTTTTTTTTTTTTTTTTTTTTTTTTTTTTTTTTTTTTTTTTTTTTTTTTTTTTTTTTTTTTTTTTTTTTGTATGTAGTTTCAATTCTCTAGAACGATTCTTTCTATCCCTGTCTCGTGTGTGTATATAAATAAAACTTCAACGATTTCGTATCGTTTCAAAATAGTTATTCGAGATGTCATCATTAGAGAAAGAACCCGTCCCTTTGGAAGAAAATGTTACTACTTTAAAATCAATTTTGCTTGCTCCCGGTGACGACCGAGATCCTTTTGTTTATCAACCATTTACGGCAGCCCACGAAAAAAAAATACCGCAACAATTCATGCTCGGTGATGGTAATAGTGGTGGCCTCTTTTCTTCTCCCTTCATCGCTTATTCTCCTCCTCGAGACGATAACGACGACGAGGATAACAACAACAATAACAACTTTGAAGTCGTATCGAACGATACGAAATACTATCACTACTCTCGATACGAATCTTTCAAAAAGAGTCGCGGACGTCTCCTGTTTGAATGTAAACGGTGCGAAGGAAAAAAGATTTCGGCGAAAGACTTTGAAAACCATTATAAACGACAACACGGACAAGATCCGGTCCTTTGTTGCGTTTGGTGCGACGGATCTTATTCTTGGAAAAAAAACGAAAAGATGAGACACGCTCCTCATCTTTTGGCCTGTTTCAAACGAAAAGCGATGACTGCCAAGTCCGAAAAAAATAATAAAGATTCTTCATCATCTTCTTTTCGGTGTTCATTGCGACAGAGAATATTAGCGGATTGCGAAAACGATATCAAATTTTACGCAAACATTTCCAAAATTATCGAATCGATGAAAAGGAAAAAACTGGAAACGATCGAACGGATTCAAATTGAACTGTCCCGTCGTGATGACTAGTTTTTTTGGTTGTCTTGAAAGAAAAAAAAATTAAAATGATGTATGTGTAAATAAAATATATAGTTTGTATATATTTTGAATATTTATTAAACAGTTTGTGTAAACATAACAAAAGACTGAAATTCATTTGTCACATAAAATTAAAAAAAAAAAAAAAAAAAAAAAAAAAAAAAAAAAAAAAAAAAAAAAAAAAAAAAAAAAATATATATATATATATATATATATATATATATATATATATATATATATTTTTTTTTTTTTTTTTTTTTTTTTTTTTTTTTTTTTTTTTTTTTTTTTTTGAATGATATGTAGTAAGAGAGATATAGATTACATATCATCTTGGGTATATTAATAAGCTTTCGTACTTTTGAATTTAATAAATACAAACGACAAAGTATTAAACGCTATGACAAATAGACGAAACACTATGACCGAAGACGAAAACACAATCTCCGAAGATCGAAACGCTCTTCCCGAAGAAGATTTGACGACAGAGGATGCAGAATCGAGTGGTGGTGTTATCCCCAATGAACAAAACGCCGCCGTACCCGAAGATATAAACGATTTGACCGACGAAGAAATTGATGCTAGGATCAAAAATATCGAAAATCTTATAGATTTTATAAATAGTGTGGTTGCCAGATTAGATGTATTAATTGAACAAGAGGATAAAGGATTAGTTACGAACCCAGGGAATAATAATTAAAGATCCTTTGCAATTTTTTCTGTATTGAAAAAAAAAAAAAAAAAAAAAAAAAAAAAAAAAAAAAAAAAAAAAAAAAAAAAAAATATATATATATATATATATATATATATATATATATATATTTTTTTTTTTTTTTTTTTTTTTTTTTTTTTTTTTTTTTTTTTTTTTTTTTTTTTTTTTTTTTTTTTTTTTTTTGGCAATGAATTGTTTGCTTTGTTGTTTACATATTATTTTTTTCCCTTCTCTCTAGATCCCGATTATGATACGAACCTATTCAAAGACTCCTATTTATACCGGTCGGAGAAGACGACAACAACATATCAACAATAAACCTTCTACTCTATACGATTTGACGAAGAAGGAAATCGTTCGTCATTTGCCAAATTTGACGTTTCCTCCAAGTGATCATCCTGCATCATATTTCTTCTGCTTTTTACCGGAATTGAAAGAGTGTCTTCTGAAAGACGAAAATTTACTCTGTCAATTTGAAAGAAACAACTCTAATCTTTTTGGCGAGATTGATTCGCATTTGTGGAAATCATTAACAATTAACGCATTTGGTATGAAGCTATCGATGGAGACACAAAAACACCTCTCTTGTTGGAAAGAAACGTTTCATTGTTTGAAAAAAAGACGGAACGAAACGTTGAAAAGGTTGAAGGATCGAATGAACTGTAGTGTTTGCCCAGCTACAAAAATTATCCCGATGCAATCGAACGTGAAAAAACAAAAAAAGACTGGAGAAAAGAAAAAAATGAAGAGTAGTATTTCAAAGAAGAAGAAGGAAAGAAAAAAACAGAACGCGATTTACGATTTAAAATTATTAAGATTAAAGATTAGTACAAAATGGAGAGGACGATTAAAATGATTTTTTTTTTTTTTTTTTTTTTTTTTTTTTTTTTTTTTTTTTTTTTTTTTTTTTTTTAAATGTAGAAATGAATATATTTGTATGTAGAAATGAGTATATTTGTATGTAGAAATGAGTATGTTTGTATGTAGAAATAAGTATATTTGTATATTTCTCTAATAAAGCGATTTGTAATTTTCATTAGATTCCATTTTTTGTTCAAATTTCAAAAATATCCTTGTCGAAGGAAAAGAGAAAAAAAATAACATGATTGGTTCGTTGATGAATTATTTCTTGCAAGTCTTTCTTTTAAATTTGCTACTTTTCAACCGACAACTCATTTACGATTTCATAGATAATTTTATTACTTTTGATTTGCTTCTGAGAGGACTCGTCAAAATATCTATCGTATCTGTTATCTTTGTAATTTTTGTCATCATGTGTCCCGTTAAAGCTTTCCAATTACAAATGCATATGTCTTCAATGATACCGTATAACGAACCACCAAGGAGAGATGATTGAAAAAAAAAAAAAAAAAAAAAAAAAAAAAAAAAAAAAAAAAAAAAAAAAAAAAAAAAAAAAAATATATATATATATATATATATATATATATATATATATATATATATATATATATATATATATATATATATATATATATTTTTTTTTTTTTTTTTTTTTTTTTTTTTTTTTTTTTTTTTTTTTTTTTTTTTTTTTTTTTTTTTTTTTTTTTGAATGAACATTTGTAATGTTTGCGTTTTAAAACTGAGAATCTTTGGCTTGAAATCACCTTTTCAATTTTGTGTGCAAAAAAAAAAACAGTTAAACGTTCATCATGGATCAGTTTAACGCAAATTTTTTCCAAGTGTTTCGTTTAGTGAATAATTATTTCATTTTGTACGACCTATTCAACGCTTCATATGATGGTGGAATCTCACATCGAATCATACATTTTTGTACGGTAGAAGTTGTAAAAGTACTCGTCATATCGTTTCTCATTACAATTTTATTTTCCATACTTCCTTGGGGACTTCAAGCGAAAATCGGTTTCGAGCCTGCTACCGAATAACTAGTCAAAATTTGAACCGAAATCAAGACTCGAGAGAAATTAATTATATTATATGGTAATGGCAGGATCTTTGCGTTTTTTAGATACCGTACCCGGGATAGTCGCGATCGGTGAAGGATATACCATCACCAACGGTTCCGCGTACATTTCGAGGGATCATTTCATCGATTGGATTGTTTTTGCAAAAGATTTATCGAGATTGAGAATCAAAATTATTTACGCAGTCAATTCGTACACTTACGATACCCTTCGTTCCAATTCGTTTATTATTACTTCCGTCCGAGAAATGATTCGATCTGCCGATGATTTTCTCAACATTCCTTGCGAATTGTGTCGGAAATTCAACTGTCATCGGTTTTTGGCGATTACGGGATTACGCGCGCTCGTACGATATAACGTCAGTCCCATTCCTCATTTCAGTACCGCCGTTTTGCGAAAAAGTATAAATGAAACATGCGACATGACGAATCTCATGGAACGAATGAATATCGAATAAATTTTTTTTCTTCCCAATATTGGCTCTCGAAAACATTTAAAAAAAAAAATTTTTTTTATTGTAATAATAATAAAAAGTTTACAGAATTTGATTACAAAACACATTTCAAAATTCTGGAAACAAATCGTCAACATCAAAGTCATATTTTTCCAATTCAAAATCAGTCATTAAAAAATATAGTTCGTCGGTGGGTTCCCATCGTGACGTTAACCAAAAATGCATGGCCGCGATATATTCATTGGAACAGAAATGGATGGAGAATTCTTCGCCTTCTTCGTGAAAATCACAAGACGATGGAATGTTATTTATTTTCGCATGATGACGGACGGGTGATCGTCGAACGATATCGAGGATCGAACTCGGAAAACCATAAATATTCAAATTGATGAACGGAATGTTTAAACGTTTTAAAATCACTTCGATGCCCGACGAAGCCCGACACGCCACCATTTTCCCGGCGGGTGGTGATAGGAACGGAAAAGCGTCGAAACTCTGCCACCATTTGGAGATGATATCTTCCACGTCTTCAAAGAGAACCGTTTTTTTTTCTTCTTGTTTGGAAGGTAATAGTGAGAGTCCTTCTATAGTGAAATTAGTCAAGTCTCCAGTATACTGTGTAAAAACAGATGTCAAGTCCACCAAATAATGCATGAAATCAAACAATAATCCATCACATCTCATAATGGAAAACTCACGGGGATAGAATTTGAGTTTTGAATCGTATACTCCATGAGCGTCGATAATTCCTACAACGTTAGTCAAAGCGTGCATCGTGTGACGGTAGAGCTACAAGATACAGAGAGAGAATGATAGTGAAAGCTTGACCAAGTCGCGAGTCAAGGAAGAAGGAAGAAAAAAACAGGACGTGAAATAACGATAGTGAAACTAGTAATTGCGAGCGCGCGCGCGCGTGATGGAGGAAACAGGACGTGAGATAATGATAGTGAAACATGTGATTGCGTGACAGGATGAAATGAGGCGAGGTTGATTAGAGAGAGAGAGAGGAAAAAAAAACGAGGTCGAATCGGAGTATAAAAGGGGGAGCACGAAACATGATTTTTCATTCCAATCTCTCGCTCTCGCTCTCGAGTCTAGTTGTTGGTGCTCTCTCTCTCTGGTTGAGAAATGGAAGATTCGAGGATATTTGCATTGATCGATGGTAAAGGATTCCGCATCGGTGGCAAATTTTTTTTTAGAGAGATAGCAATGACCACCATTGACGATATCGAGTACGACTATGATCATTTCACATTGGATTTGACAACGGCGTTGAAGACCACTCGACTGCTGAGAAAGGACTGCGCCTCCATTTTTTATTTACAAAATTACAGGGATGGCTTGTCACTCTACCCGCAAAAAAGAAATCCGGAAGAAAAGGACCTCATGTTGCCAGAGTGGATTAATTACCGCTTAGCGTGCTTTCAGAGGAACGCCAAAGGAACGAGGACTGTGTGGGGGTACAAAGGCCATAACAACGCCGTAAAAGACCTGTTGGATGCGATGGGATTTGAAAGTGTGAATATCGAAATGGTGGGGATGCCTCGAATCGACACTATCCACCAAATTTTTACAAAAAAATTAAGTGTGGAAAACGAACAAAAAAAATTGTGCATAAAAAAATGTGAGCTGCACAAGACTGTGTGTGGGTCGTACCGCTGTGCGTTGGAAGATGTTTTAGCGTACCGCTTTTTTTTAAAATCTGTCGTTTTGAAAAAAGGTAACTGTAATGGAGAGAGCACATATTATTATTTTTAAATGTACGTCATCTATCTGCAAAACTCTACTACCCGGAAAAGATTATCACTCTATTCCGGGAACAAAAAAAAAATTGACCTGCCAGAGTGGATCTGCCTATCCCGCTTTCGGAGAAGAAAAGACTATGTGTGCGTCAAAGACTTGTAAGCTGCACAAGATTGTTTGTGTGTGTGTGTGTGTGTGTGTGGATCAAACTACTGCCTATCCCGCTTTCAGAGGAAAAAAGACTATGTGTGCGGTATAAAGGACAGTCTTTGCCGTCAAAAAAAGACCTGTTGGATGTGCAAGATAAAAAGTGGATCAAACTACTGCCTATCCCGCTTTCAGAGGAAAAAAGACTATGTGTGCGGTATAAAGGACAGAACTTTCTACCTATCCCGCTTTCGGAGAAAAAAAAACGCAAAAGACTATGTGTGCGGTATAAAGGACAGAACTTTGCCGTCAAAACAAAGACCTGTTGGATGTGCAAGATAAAAAGTGTGAATATCGAACATCAAACTACTGCCTATCCCGCTTTCAGAGGAAAAAAGACTATGTGTGCGGTATAAAGGACAAATTTTCAAAGATTTGTTTTTTTTTTGTTGTAAGATAAAAAAAAATATTTCATATCTTGAAGGAAAAAAAAAGCAAAGTTGGAAACTCTCATCGGATGTTATTGCGACTGCGCGACACGCCTACTCGACCTCGATTTCCCAATCGACTTCCCTGCGTGCATGTATAAAAGGGTGCGTCTCTCTCTGTTCCCCACTCATTCATTCGAGACTCTACTACTACTACGCTACGACGCAATGGAATACAAACAGTTTAGGAATTTCGTTAGCCGAAACGCTAAAGAGAAAACTTTGTGCCCGTTATGTGAAAGTGTTGTCGCGTTTGGTGTTTATGAAAATCATTGCAAATTTCAACATAGAATCAACCCCCTTCAAATATGTGTTTACTGCAGAAAATTTGGCTGGAACGTAGGAAAGAAAATGCTTCATGGTGAACACTTATTCAAATGCTGTGAAAGACATTACCAACTCTACCGGTTTGATGCTCGAGTGCTGCAATTGCGAGCCGTAGAGTATAATACCAATTCTCTTACTACTGCTGCTGTTACTACTACTACTACTACTAATGCTACAACCCCTCATATTTTGCGTATAGCTCCCGCATACCCGATCATTGAACGACCTCCGCCTTTCGACGAAGATGAATTTCAGGACAGACTGATTATCGACACCGATGCATTATCCGATTCGTTTAGACAACAAGATGAAGAACAAGAACGACAATCGAACGTATTGATTGAATTTCCACCCACTCCTTGTCCAGTGCAGCCGCCCGTAATGAAAATGGAACAAGAGGAGAACTTATCACCACCTACTCCTTGTCCAGTGCAGCCGCCCGTAATGAAAATGGAACGACAAGAAGAAGAATTATCACCACCTACTCCTTGCCCAGTGCAGCCGCCCGTAATGAAAATGGAACGACAAGAAGAAGAATTATCACCACCCACTCCTTGCCCAGTGCCGACTCCCGTAATGAAAATGGAACGAGAACAAGACGACGAAATGGAGATTGATATAGCACAAATAGAAATTCGATGTAACAGAGAGGAAACCGAAACTCTACCACAGATTCCCGTTCCCCGAGAAGAACCCTCAACCTCCGGAGACGTTTTTAATAGATACTCAATGAGAATCAAATCATCTAACCCATTGATACCCACCTATTTTAAAGAAGGTACTAATGGAAATACACTGAGAGGACTAAAACTGAAATTAGCTAATGGTGGTAAATTTCAATTTAGTGTTGAGAATAATTATCTGTATGTTTTTTATTAGAATGTAAATGTATTATAATATTAATAAAGTGAAGGAAAAAAAAAGAGAATGGAGAAAAAAATTCCCTTTTCTCCATTCTTTTTTTTTTAAAAAAAAATAAATATCTGTCCAATATTGGCTATTCAAAAAAGGGTTTGTTTGTATGTTTGTTTACTTGAACTACTTTTTTTTTTAAATCAAAACAGTTTGTATTTGTGTTATATGTGAAATAAAAGAATATAAAACTAATAAAAATTTGTCCTTGTCATATCTTTCCAAAAAAAAAATAATCAAATGCTGAGTATCATTTGAAACGGTTAAAGGATACGACGATTCTATTTTTATTTTCAATTTAACGATTTACTATCCCAAAAAAATAAATACAAATGTCGTTTCATCTGAAACAATTAAAGGATACTATTTTTTTTTCAGTCATATACAGATGTCATTTCATCTGAAACGGTTAAAAGATACGATGGTTCCATTCTAGTTTAACGATTTGCTATCCAAAAAATAAATACAGATGTCATTTAATCTGAAACGGTTAAAAGATACGACGGTTCCATTCTAGTTTAACGATTTGCTATCCATTCTAAATATTTAAAAAGAATAATAACACCCAAAGAGCTGAAAACACTGTATAATGAAGAAGGATACCAACATTTTTTCGTTTCACAATTTGAATTTTCAAATTCAATATTCATGTTCAAATATACGACTATCGGCCGTCTAATTCAATGATGAAGAATGTAACAAAAAAAAAAAAAAAAAAAAAAAAAAAAAAAAAAAAAAAAAAAAAAAAAAAAAAAAAAAAAAAAAAAAAAAAAAAAAAATATATATATATATATATATATATATATATATATATATATATATATATATATATATATATATATATTTTTTTTTTTTTTTTTTTTTTTTTTTTTTTTTTTTTTTTTTTTTTTTTTTTTTTTTTTTTTTTTTTTTTTTGAATCTTTACATTCTAGTTGCTTTCTGTAATCGTTGGACTTGTGTGTATGTGTGTATATAAATATTTCCCCACTATTTTCAAACGTTTCATTTTCAAAATACAAACTATTCGTGTTTCTTTTATAAGAGACAGATGGCCGATCCGAACGTAACTGCAAATTCTAATAATGATGATAATGTTGTTGTATCTTCATCGTCCTTACTGGAAACGCGACTCGGTTATATTTTAGACCGATTCCTGTTGCGAGAATTTCGTCGGGAAGAAAAGAATGAATACGTATCTCTTCAGACCATCCATTTACGCGTTTTGGAAACGGTCGCCCGTATTTTGAACGGACCAAACTTTTGGAACGGTTTGACGGACTTTTTTTCTCAACAAACTGGTGTCATCAAAGTTCATCGCGAGTGTCAAATGCGATTGTACGAAATTTACAAATCCAACGGTTCTCTCTTCACCAACGACGAAAAGTGCATCGTCGAATCGGTTTTGAGTAAAGATTATGTTTCAAAGAACGAACTGACGAAATGTGCCGGAATCATGAACAAAAAATACAAATCGATTCACGGTTCGGCTTTGGAAATACTCTTTGCTTCGGATCGACAATTGCGGAAGAAAACAAAAACACAACAACAACAAGAAGAAACGGAGAAAGACGACGACGACCGAGATAGAGTGGATTTTCGAAAATTCATCGAAAATTTGCGTTACCCGCTCACTCTGATGAACGACGACGAAGGATGGGAAAAAAATTATTACTACTTGGATCCCGTAACGTGTCACGTATTCCACGTCAGACAAATGCATCAACATATAAACGATCCCAATCGCGTTTATGGAATCATCGATCGGGCATTGTCGAACGACGACAAAGATCGACGAACAGTTTCCTGCGAGGAAGACGCGAATTGGATAAATTATTATTTAGATCACGTTGGTATATATGCGACAATTTTGAGAAAGAATTGGAATAACGATAACAATAACAATAATAACGATAACGAACAGCGTCAAAAAAAGAGACAACGCAAGGAAACAAAGAAGAAATCGATCGAGAATAGTAAAAAAATAAAACTCGAAGATGACTTGCAAAAAGAAGAAAACATCACCGATAAAGTTTTGAACAACGATCATCGTGATTCGACTAAAGAACATAAAGATGAAAATAATGAGGAGGAAGAAATGAGTGATAACGATTCGGTATGCGAATCTGAAAATTGAAAAAAAAAAAAAAAAAAAAAAAAAAAAAAAAAAAAAAAAAAAAAAAAAAAAAAAAAAAAAAAAAAAATATATATATATATATATATATATATATATATATATATATATATATATATATATATATCTTTTTTTTTTTTTTTTTTTTTTTTTTTTTTTTTTTTTTTTTTTTTTTTTTTTTTTTTTTTTTTTTTTTTTTTTTTTTTTTCAAATGCAAAATTGAAACTCTGTATAAATTTTTCGTTTCGAGTTGGACTACTAACCCCCCTCTAAAAAAACGAAAATGGATACAAGTATTCACCCGACGAGTCAAGAATTGAGAGAATTATTCGATGGATCGGACCACCATCATCAACACGTTCACAAAGATGAACAGCAACAAAATGAAGAAGAAGAAACGATGCCTTTCGACCGATTCAAATTTTTATTGGCCGAAAAATTGAAATTGGAAAAAGAAATCAGACCGATTAAATTTTTTAATCAAGTGCCTGCTATCGTGGCAGCTCATCCGAAAAATGGTTATTCCGTGAGTAACGGAATAGCTTTTTTATGTCGAGACGAACCGTTTCACATAAATTATTTACTCTTTGACATGGAACGATTGCATTGTTCGGACATATTTTTTGCTGCGGATTATATTACGTTTAATTTGTTGAAAAAATATGTGATCGAAAACGATAAACGCATGACTCAAATGTACGTGGAGGGAATGAAAGAGATGAGAAAATACTATCACCCGCATTACGTTTGTCCGAGTTGTCGTGACCCGGATTGTCATCGTTTCAAAATCTTGTTGGCCTCGCGACTCTTGATGGATGTTTGGAGAACGCCTATCGTTCATTGAATCTCGATGCGCAAAAAATAAAATGGTGACGTTTCATTTACGCAAGCAACTATACGACCTTGATGCGATCCAATTGCAAAACGAGCTGTTCGTTCTTCCGGTTCCGATAGATAAAAAGCTCGCGCGTTCTTCATAAACTCCTCACTCTTTGCCTTTCTCTCTAACGATATGGAAGAAAACGTCGATGTGTTTCCAGCCGATTGTGTTACTGTCGAGAACGTACTGGATGTTCGTAATTTAGATCTCGAGACGATGGGAAAAAAGACTTTACCGACGCAATTTGTTCAACGATTTCGTTCGTTGGCCATTCCGTTTTTGTTTTACATGTACTCGGATAGTTGGAGAATACGTTTCGCGAGAATTTATGAAAAAACTCCTTTGATTGAAGAAAATTTTCAAAGAAGTCTTTACGGAGGACTCACCGTAAACGACGAGTTACGAAAATTGGATTGGAATAAAGTTTCGCTCAAATTGAAGAGACCTTTGTCATCGTCGTCGTCGTCGTCGTTAAAAAAGAAGAATACCGATCAACGGCTGAGTTTCGTTCATGGAAACACGTTCCTTGTGAAATACGGATTCACTTTTGGTTATAGGACGGTGGCCGCCGATGAACATCACGTCATTCAGACTAAGAACGTGCCGATTTATTTTTACGAATTGAAACGCACGCAAAGAGTCGTGGAAAGAAATTTTACGAGTCTGGACTTTGCAAAATTCAAAGGATACGTGTTGCGTCCCGAAAGAATTTTCGCATTGGCACCCGCAACGACTTATGTGATAATCGCACCTCAGAAATGCCTTTTTTCGTTTTTCAGAATGAAAACAAACTTGCTCGCCGATTTGAAAACGAAATTTGAGATTTCGAGGTTCAACGACGAAAAAAAACTTTTGATCAAGAATCTTCATCGTCGGGATCGATTCCTTCCTCCCTCGCAGGAACGATTGATGATTCTTCCCGTGCTTGTGCAAAACCAACAACAATGCGACAAAGACGATGACAACAAAGATTCGGTGAACAATATTTGTCACTACGCTCTTCTTGCTCCGGAACAGATGCAATCTTCTTCGTTCCCCACTACCACCATGTATGAACCCATTTCGCCACCACCACCACTACCTGCTTCATCGTTCGACACTACTACCATGTACGAATCCATTTCTTCTTCGTCACCATCACCACCACCACCATTACCTGCTCAATCGTTCGACACTACCACCATGTACGAACCCATTTCGCCACCACCACTACCTGCTTCATCGTTCGACACTACTACCATGTACGAACCCGTTTCGCCACCACCTGCGCCATCGTTCGACACCACCATGTATGAACCCATTTCGCCACCACCAGTACCCACTCCGTCGTATAACACGGTGAACGACGGACTCGGTAATGTACCGGAATTTCAACCGGCCACACCTATCATCGATCTATCCATTTTTTCGGAAGATTGGTTTAACAATGATGACAATTTCGATTTGAATAGTGACTTTGGTACTATTTAAAACTATTTTTGTTTGTAACATATCATATTTTTATTTAATTTTTTTTTAAAAAAAAAAATATTTTGGAGCCAATACTGGATGTTTACTGTTTCTTTTTTTGTTTTGTAAAAATAATGTCTCGTTGTTAATAAAGTATTTATTTTATATACATATTTGTATTGTTTTATTTTATATTTTTATCGAGCCGATATTGGATTCGAGTTTATAAATTAAAAATATTTATATACATATATTTTAAAGTAGTATCTGGAAAATAAAAAAAATATCATTTTAATATAAAAACACTTTATTTTAAAATAAAAACACTTAAAAATATCATTTGAAAATCGGAAAATCGATATTTTCTCTAGGGTCCCGTCGCTCGAAAAATTTTTTGAGCGACTGTATGTGTATGTGTAGGCATGTGTGTTTGTGTCTGTGTGCAGTCATAAGTATGTGAGTAGTTGTGTGTATGAATGTGTGTATGTGTGTATGTGGGGGGGGGGGTATGTGTATGAGTGTGTAGGCATATGTGTTTGTGTCTGTGTGCAGGCATGAATGTGTGGGTAGTTGTTTGTATGTGTGTTTATGTGTTTGTGTGTGTGTGCATGTGTAGGTGTATGTATGTATTTGTGTGTTTATGTGTTTGTGTGTATATATGTGTGCGTGCGTGTGTGTGTAGGTGTATGTGTGTGTATGTGTTTGTGTATATGTGTGTGTGTGTAGTTGTGTATGTATGCGCGTGTGTGTAGGACATGGATGCAACCTGGAGACGGTTTTTGCTAGAGGAGCAGCATCGTGGGGAGCCGGTCGACGGTGATAGTGCGGAGGGTGGCGGTGGGAAAATAAAATCAAAGGACGTCAAAATAGTCAAAGGAAAGCAATAAGCAATCGTGATTGCTCAAAAAAAAAAGATTCCGCAATTCAGAACGCTCTAGCTTGACTCACAAGAAATTAATTATTTTCAAGGGATTTTTTGATTGAATATCACCAGAAAGATTCTATACCACCTTGCACACAGTATGGTTTGAACATATTAGAGTTGTATGTAAGTAAAAATGAGTGTCTGCTGTATCATTCGGTTGAAAGGTGGTTGTCTAATCGTTACGACAATCGACTGGTAACTGGAAAGTCGCAGGTTCGATGCCTTGCCGGTCGGAGATCCCTCGTGTACTCTAATAGTGACTAATGCACGCTAAATCTGTCGTGGTCACAAAATTTTCCTAAAGCCCTAGATCGTAGCTTAAGCAGCGACACGTCCACCATCTCGGGGCTAAATGCCGCTTTCTTCCTATGTCTGCTGTGATTAAGTTGCGTGTTTTGCTTCTTGACTGCAGATTGGCGTATACAGTCGAGTCCCGACTTACGCGAGGGATGCGTTCCAAGACACCTCGCGTAAGTCGGAATTTCGCGTTGTGGAACAAGGTATGTTTAGTAATTTTTTATAAGCATACGCAATTGTTTCAGACGTTTGTACACACCCCTCATATTGTTTCAAACCATTTATTAACTATATATTGCAGTGTCTTTTACAAAGAACCGACTTTTTCTCCATTTTAGAAAAAGCGTTATTATTTGGCATGAAATTCTGTAATTTAGCACAAAATCAATGATGAATGGGGGAGAGAAACTTAAAATAAAGCAGTATGGTACTTACAGTATAGCATTATTATAGCACTTAACAGTATAGATATAGTAAATACATTTATAATTTTAAAAAATTAAGGTTTATGCAGCGCGATCAGAATGTTATCAGAATGTATTTTATCAACGTTCATATGTGAAATGAAAAAAAAAAAAAGAAGTTAAGAATCGGAGCGGTTATTTGTACAAACTAAAGCAAAATGTTGTTTAGACTAATACAGTGGGTGAACTTCCGCTTTGAGTGATGCTAAAGGGATGAAAGTCCATTCCCAAAACCAATATTTAGTGTCAACGAAGCCCATTCTAACTCTCCGCCGCTCTTTTCCGAAAAATTTCATGTTGCATGCGAGTAATTTGTGTCCGCACTAAAAAATTCATTACTCATGAAAAACTCGCGTTATAGCCATTTTGCGTAAGTCGGATCGCACTACAGTCGGATCGACTGTAGTTACTGAGAAATAACAATCAAGAAGTAAAACACGCTACTTCACCGTAGCAGACATAGAGGAAGAAAGCATCGTTTGGCCCCCAAGATGGCGGTTGTGTCGCTATTTATTCTACTATTCAGGGTTTTAAGGGGTCCCAGTACCTTTCAAGCATTTTTTTTTAATTTAAATAAATATTATATTTCTTTGAAACCATAACATGCATATTTATTTTTTAATCAATAATCTATTTTCAAAATTTAAAAATATTGCCTACTATTTTTAAAAATTCAAAAAATTGAAGAAAATTTCAATTTTTTGAAATTCCTAAGGCTTTTTTATTTTTGCACTAATTAATTTTTTTTTTTTTTTTGCTAAACGATCAATATAATCATCTCTAAAAATCTGTGCTTTCCTTTGCTTATGAGTTTATTAGAAAATTTTCTGTGATTAATTATGTAAAAAATCAAATTAAAAAAAATTGGTTTTTAAAGGTTTAACATGCTTTAAACATTTGAGTAATTAATAAAATGCTTATCCAATGCACAGTTTTGTCAAATATGTTATCCCAATTGCAAAAAGTATTACTTTAAAGCTGTATCTTTAAACAGAAGAAAATCCTTAGGGATTCTAATGACATGAAAACACAAAAATACCATCATCGAGAAAAAGCAGTTTAAAATTTTTCTTTTGCATAAGAACACGTAGCGAGCGGCTTAAAACCACTCATAACTTTTTAAATATTTGAACTAAAGCAATGAAACTTTTCCTCTGTGTTCAGAATAGGTTTTACTTTTGAAATAAGCAATAAAAAAATTTTTTTTGATCGTTTCATCATTTTTGAGGTACTGTAACCCCTTAAGTACTCGACGTTCCCATTCCAAGTCAATATCTCTGGAGGTGCTGGATCAGGGGGTGCGCGGCTCCTGGTTTTGATTAGAAAAAACAGAGCTGCCTTGATCCAACCGGCTCAACACCAGGGCTGTGGAGTCCGGGGAAAAATGGCCGACTCCGACTCCGGGAATTTTAGTGCCTTCGACTCCGACTCTGCAATCCTGGTTAAATCACGTGTTGTGGTAGAGACGGGAGATCCTGGAGTGCAATGTACAGGGTGATTATAATTAAAGTTCCACTTTCAAAACGCTATAAAAATAAAACCACTGGTCAGAATGACGTCAAACTTCAACGGAATATTATCGAAGAAGGGGGGAACTTGATGGTAGAAGAAAAATAGTTGAAATTTTTAGCAATAGATGACGCTGTAAGCATATTTAATAGTGGTCGACTAAAAATGACAAATAAATCAAAAAATATTACCTACCCCTACACTATACGTTAAAACACCGTGCTCCGCACGGTGTTTTAACGCACTACTCAGCACTACTCAGCGTGCATGAGGGTATTGGTGTGATACTGTTAGTTAAGTAAGCCCATCCAACACGGAAAGGTCACATGATATCGGATGGGAAAAATAGTTTTTTAATTGTCCTGAGGCCGAAAACCGCATAAAAAGCATCAGTAAAAATCAAATCGGTCTTTAATTTTCGTGAGACAGACGCAAAAGATGTTCAATATAATGTACCCCGTTTTCTGTAACAATAGTCCAGTTGCATACTTAGGGTAAAAGACCCTCCGTGGGAAATTTCGTGAGGAAATTGTGAGACCAATTCTAATGCATTCCTTATGGCCTATATAACTATGCCTCACCGGGTGTTTTGCTTGAATTTGTGTCAGACGGCCTGTGTGACGTCATTAATCCAAGATGGCGGCTGCACTAGATATTGATGAAAATTTTCGGTTTTGACTCATTTTTAAGGCATATTATGAAATATTTTCAACTTTTATTATATATCTAATATTTTAATACTATTATATTTCAAATTTAAAAACAAATTACCTGTATAAAATAAATTATTTATTTTGTTATTTTTTATTTTCGATACAGATTTTATGAACTTTTTTAGTTAGCAATAGCAGTTAAAAATACTTTGGAAAGCTTGTACAGTAAAAATCAAATTTATTATTCCAAAAAACCTGTAAAATTATTTGCATACACGTGTTTTTGGGGTTATAAGAAGCATTTTTTTTAATGTAGAAAAAATTTACAACTTCCGTTACTTAATATCGGAAGCAATGACAATTTTATTATTTACATTTTTTGTGCTTTAAGTAATGAACAAATTATTTAAGCTCTGATTTTAATTCAAAAATATAGATTTAAAAGCAAACAAACAGGTCTTACTTAAAGTGTCATCAATATCGCTTTGTTGGCTGTGCTTTTCACCTAAGTCCTCATCACCTCCACACATACAAAGTATTGCATTTGCATGAAACAATGCATTTGCCTTTTACGCTGCTGATCGAACTAATTTCAAGATGGATTCAGATGCACAAGGAAGTGCACATAACTGAAGCATAGAAGGTTTCTTTCATTCGGGTGCTACTGGTCAGCAAGACGCCACTTAAATACCTGTTAATTCGCTCTTAAAATATATGGTGACAAAAGATGCTCTTGTAGGAGGCAAAATTTCATTTTGAGCTTACTGCTTGGAAAAGATGAACCAACGAAGTTCTCCAATATCTGAAATCTTGTTCAGCGGCATATACAAGGAGCAAATAAATCCTTCAACAGCAACTTTATCATTTGCATTAAATTCTTCGGTTGACCCCAGATGACTCAGAGCATCAAGAGTATTTTTGTCTGCCATCTTATAAATTTTTCAAAAAGATGGTTTCCCTTAGCAAGTGAACCTGTTGTATCACATCCTGATAGAGCATGGAGTCCTAATTTTCCTTGAGTTTTTTCTAGTCCTAATGCTGTCATAATGCCTTTAATATCTCTCTTTGTGTTTTTTTCTCTTTTAATGATTCTCCATATGCTGAACATTTGAGCTTACTTGTCTTTGCAATTTTATAGGACGTTATTTCAGTCAGGGACTGAGGTAATGTCGAAAAGGAAAGGGATGCTGAAGGTATGGTAAGAGAAAGGGGAATTTGTCTATTCAAGTCCTTTTTCTGTTGATAAAGTACCATTACAATGCCATGCAAGTACCCTTCCCATAAGATGTGTCTTCAAGGAAATCAATGTTATCTGCAACACAAAATAAAAATCTTGCCTTTTTCAAATCAGGAGGAATATACATCCCGTCACTATCATCCATACGGCTAATTAACCCATTTGCTATCTATGTTTACAAACGTAGAACTTTAGCACAATCAATTGAAACACCTAGTTTATGTAAAAAATCAGTTATATATTTGCTTCGGGTAACAGAGTAAGGCCAACACCAACTTGCAAAAGCATATCTCGGGCGTGTCGATGAAGTTTCTTTCGAAGCTTGGTACGGAGACAGTATTTTATACATGAATATGTGTGATAGTCTTTTAGCTTTATTCAGCACGATATTGTCCTGCAACTCAGAAATAGAATTAATTTCGAATTTTCTGTTGCAGCACCATTTAAAAAAACTGATCAACTTCGACTGGAACGGCATCAACTACCTGATTATGTTCAAAAGATCCTGTAAATGTCCATCTCTGATCAGACGAAACTGCTTTGCGTAAAATGTTTGCAGCTTCAAACATAGTTCTCATGTTTTTTCCAATGTCTATAAAATAATCTCCTGCATTAGAGATAGGGTAATATCTGCAGTTTCCTTTAAAGATACGCTTTGCGACTCATTTACACTTTTTGGGTTACTAAATATAGCGTCATCAATTTCTTCTTGAATGAGATTTTTAATTTCTTTTCGCGTTTTATTTTTTCCTAAATTTTTATTTGCAGTTGACTGATAATTCATTTCAAGTTCTGCTATTGTAGTAACATTTCCCTGAACAAGAAAATCATTTAATGCTCACAGGAATTCTACGTCTGTTGCTTTATTAGAAATAATGTCTTGTGACTTTGTTACTACATCAGGATCGCAATTTTTTGTAAAACATTAAATACATGTTTTGCACAGCAGTATTTGTGGTGTAAAATGTTCTTTGCATGAGGGTCTCCTGGATCTGTACAGTCACTGAGTTTAATTTTGAAAGTTTGATTTTTTGAAATTTCAATGGCTTTTTTTTAATTGCTGACCTGCAGAATCTTTTTTATCGCCACCAATGGTTTTCTTACACCGCCTTTTCCGAGGCAGAAAAAACACTTAATTTTGTCACCAACGACAATTTTGGATCTCGTTGTGTGTAGTCTACAACATTGTATTCATGAATGGAAAGAGAACAATATTGTTTATTCTTATCCATTTCGTGAAATCTCTTACTTCTCTCAATGCTTGCTTTATGAGTGCACTTCTCTTAGCATCCTGCATGCCATGATGCGATTTTCATTTTTCAATTCTTCTACGATCACATTCGTTAATCTTTCAGTAAGTAATGTATATACTCTTTGTCATTCCATTCTACTCTCTTCTTGATACATAACCAATGGGTTTAACTAATGGGCACTTCTTCTTAATCTGACAAAAAATACATAGTTTATAATTAATTTGTAGCCTTGCTTTTTTCGAAGATGGAGGCAAAAAAACTTGTAAATGAGTTTCTGGGAGAGAAGACATCGTGAATAAAATAGCAGTGATAAGTTAAGTAAAAAATACGCGTACTTGAAGATTTGCAGACTATTCACCAACGAACCGAGAAAACAATACTTTCTCTACACAGAAGCTTTCTCTTCTATTCTCCCTACTAATTCCTTAAGAGCACCCCCAATGTACGATATTCATATCCGGTCAAAGAGTTTAGGGGGTCAGGGGGTATACAGGTTATTAGAATTCTGTCAAACGATTATACAGTCAAACCTCGTTAAAACGAACTCAAAGGGACCTTCAAAGTGAATTTGTCTCAACAATAGCTCGTTTTATCCGAAATACAATAGTGTTAGGTGTGTTAAGTGATTTTTAACAGAAGGACGGGGATCGCAAATGTAGTTCGCTTTAGCAGTAGTTCGTTATAATCGTGTTCGAATTAACGAGGCTCGACTGTACTAATGTTTAGTGATCTTAGCCTTAAAATTAAAAGTATTTTTAACTGCGAAAGTTCACCCGAGGAACTTTTAAAACAGCTAATTCTGAGAGCCAAAGTGAAAAAAAAAGATTTATCAGAATTTTTTTTTTAATGAGTTAATAAACAAAAAAATTAAATATTTTGTTTTTAATTTATAATAAGAAGATGAATAGAATATTAATCAAGTAAATTCACCAGAAAATTATCACAAAATACCCAAAAATTGACTTATAATTGCAAAAACTCATTAAAGCCGCCATCTTGGATTGATGACGTCATACAGGCCGTCTGACACAAATTCAAGCAAAACACCCGGTGAGGCATAGTTACACAGACCATAAGGAATATATTAAAGTTGGTCTCACAATTTCCTCACGAAATTTCCCACGGAATGTAGTATGCCCCCCTACTACAAGTTGAAATCGAGAAACAGCATGTTCTACGACTGATTGAAGTGTTTCCGGGGTCACGTTTAGAATGTATTGCGCTATGCATGCCATCAGCTCAGCAAAGTTTGCAATCGGAGCACTGAACACAACAGCTTTCAGATAGTCCTCTATCCAGAAGTCACACGGGTTAAGATCAGGTGATCGGGACGGCCAGGTCTTTCATTGAGACAGTCATAGTGAACTTCTCAGATGCGAAATGAGGAAACAACGTGTATTTGGCGTTTTTATAACAACTTCAATGAGTCGAGCGCATGACAGATGTTTCGATTTACATATTCTGACACTTGCAGCGCCATCTATTGCTAAAAATTCCAACTATTTATTTTTATTTTGTCATACGTTTCCCCCCTTCTTCGATAATATTCCGTTGAAATTTGAGGTCATTTTGACCAGTGGTTTTATTTTTACAGCGTTTTGAAAGTGGAACTTTAATTATAATCACCCTGTATTTCATTCTGTTAAAAAAAAAAATGTGCTTGTGTTCTTGTGTTTCAGAAGCCAGCAGGAGGCCAGGCTTCCGAGGTCGTGCGCCGATTGACTGACACTTCGGGGTACACGGGAACCCACAAAGAGAGATTCGACGAGGAAGGGAAAGGCAGGGGCCTCTCTGGACGATACGACACCGTGGACAACGACGGATATGTGACGGGATACCGAAGGAGCTCGGAGGACAAGAAGTAATTGAGGAAGATCGGAACCGAATTTGAGCGAAAATCAATCTGGATGCCATTTTATTTCGGTTAAAACATCACGCAATGGTGAATAAAAAGGATTGAAATTTTTATTTGATCTTTCATTGTATTTATGAAATTTGATGTGGAACTGTATGTCATCCTTGTGTTTGCTTGTACACTGCTGGCAACACACAATTCATCAACAAGAAAGAGCAGTCAAAATGAGGGGTAGGGGCCGTGGTAGCCCGATCGGTAGAGTGTCGGATTCGGGGCCGGAGGGTCCTGAGTTTGAACCTCGATGGTCGTCACCCACCGTCGTCATTAAAGGGGACTGGGCGACGTTAAATAGGCTCGTGGTCTCAATGACCTCCAAGTGAAACGATACCCCTGAGGGTGCTAGCACCAGGTAGCTATTAGCTCCTGGACTAGTTCTAAATTCTCATTAACTGTTCGATCCGGTGATGGTGCTGCCATCTATCGGTATATAAAATAATGGAGGCAAGGCACTTAGTATGCAGTCCTCGTCATAAATACAGTTGTAGTCAGTTGTGACTCTGAATAGGAATAGGAATAGAAATGAGGGGGGAAAATGATTATTTATTACTGGAAAATCCCAAAAGTATAGAGGTTTAAGTGCTGAGCCACTTCATGTCAGGCTCGTCACTTGGGTTATCAGGGATGGGGGAGGGGGGGGGGGTAATCGACCTCCCCTGGGTTTTAAAAGCATGACGATGTTCGGCATTTTTGTGCGTATTTTGTTTTTGTTTCTCTGTAAAATGCATTGAACACAAACTCGTTGCCCCCCCCCCCGCCCTCATCTGGAAAATTCTGAAATGACGGGCCTGCTTCTAGCGTGGCTAGAAGCGTAATTTTCACTCAAAAATCGGCCTTAATTTCCATTTTTCCCACCCCCGAATGAATGTTGAGTCTTTTTTTCGACCCGATCACACGTGGATATATGCCTAAGAGCGTACAGACACCCGAAATATCCATTTTGACGACCCCCGAGTTAATTACAACGAATTTTCTCGTGACGTCCGTATGTACGTATGTATGTGCGTATGTGTGTATGTATCTCGCATAACTCACAAACAGTATGTCCTACAAAGTTGAAATTTGGTACTTAGACTCCTAGTGGGGTCTAGTTGTGCACCTTCTCTTTTGGTTGCATTCGGATGTTCCTAAGGTTCTTTTGCCCCTTGGGGGGGGGGGGGGAATCATTGTTAATTTCGATGTAAACTCAAGTTATTTTATAATTTGTTGGACACTTGGCGATATATAGCCAGTCTTTTGGTCGCCAAGTTTTGTCGCCAACTTGGCGACAAATTTGGCGATTTTTTTTTTTTAATTTTTAATTTGGTTTCAATTTGTCCACTGTTGGCGATATTTAGAGAGTAAACTATTGAATCACATTAAAACTGCCAATAATGAGAAAATGACGTTAAATTTGAGTAAAAGGATGTCATGTGATGCACACATCAGCTCGTTTCAAAATAAAACTTGCATTGAAACATTTTTTTTTTTGGCAGCAAACTCGCGCCTTCAAAAAAAAAAAAAAAAAAAAAGTGGAAAAATTTCACTTTTTTTATGGGGCAAAGTGAAAAATAAAATATTTTTCTAATGAAATATTTTCTATTTGATTATTAGAAATATTTTTGATTAAATGTATCAGTACATAAAAGGTTTAATGAATAAATGAAAAGATACTGAAACAATAAACAAGTAACTAAGTAAATAAATTATTTGATATAAGAAAAATAAATGAATGAGTAAATTACTACATGAAGGTTTGTAAATGAATTAATAAATGAATTCGTAAGTGATTTAGTAAATATTTGAGTGAGTAAATAAAATAAACTATTTCACTTTACCTCATCCGCTTTGTTCCGCATAATTGTACAAAATATTTGAAATAAAAGAAGCCCATTATTAAATTAATAAATATACTGCAGAGAATATTAAAAGGTCTCAATTATTATTTAAAATGATGCAAGAACATTATCCTTTTATAATAACAAAAATAATTTTTGACTTAAAACAAAATACTACAATTTGAGTATCAACTTTTACTTTCTTCTATATCTAATATATAGAAGAAAGTATTGGATTCGTGCAAATTTTCGAATTTCGAATTTTGACGGATTCGAACGTTTTGAGGTGTGCTGAGTCCATTTCGACTATTTTTGGAAAATGTCTGTCTGTCTGTGTGTATGTGTGTATGTGTGTCACGTCTGTGTGTGACCAGTTTTTTGTGGCCGCTCTACAGCAAAAACTACCGCATGAAATCGAACGAAATTTGGTACACATATGTGCCCCTATGTGAACTTGTGCCCATTGGTTTTTGGCGCGAATTCCTCCAAGGAGGGTGGAGCAATGGGACGTTTTTTGAGTTACGCGTGCTTGCTATTCCTCAGGAAGTAACTGGCGGAATCAAACAAAATTTGGTCCATATGTTGCCATCAACAGGAACAGGAATATATGTTAATCCATATGTAAACAGGCTTTGGTTCAATTTTGGCGCCAATCGCTCCAAGAGGTGTTGATTTTTTTTTTTTTTTTTTTTGCGAATAAAAATAGCTTTATTAATGCAACAATAAGAACGATAAATCGTAATAGATTGTCGTCTGCGTATTTCTCGTGATTTTAATTGTATGGAAATGATCGGAAATATTATCTCAAAGATTTAAAATTTTTAACTGTTGCCATCTTATGTTTGTTAACAAATAAAATATTTAAGGCTTTTAAAATAACTTTCAATTCTTGCTCTTTGCTTTGCTTTTGCAATTCGCAACTCCAACGAACTGTAGGGGGCACTGAAGTCACTGTCTAATGGCGGAATTGAAAACTAAAACAAACGCACATGGTAACGAAGAAAATGCTAAAAGTGTTGTGATTTTTGTTCGTACGTATGATTTTTTCGCTTTATTCTTTTTAAATTAATTTTCAAAGTCTTGTGGACATTCTGGCCCACGTAGAAAGAAATGAGAATTCAAGAAGCATTACTAAACGTCAAAGATTAATGCAAACTACGTAGTTCGTAGTTCTAAGCAGCTATTTCCATGATGTTGAATTCGATATTTATCAATTCTTGATAAAACTAAATAATAATTGTGGCCTGACAAGAACAACAATTAATGCTAGAAAATTCAATATGACATTACAAATTATTATCGAAAGAAGATGATACTTCTTTGCCTTGCTTGGCTAGCGCTTATTTTTTTTCCATTTGTAGCTGAGTTATTTCTCTCGAACTCCCGAATCGGTTAATTTAAAAATTTTCTGTTTCGATTTTTCTAATTTCTGAGTTACGATTTAATTGTGTCATGTTATGCAAATCATCAACAAAATTCTCACGGATATATGGTGGTAGTTTTCTTTTCAGTTGATTGACCATTATTTCTTTTCACTTATCGAATTCTGTAATCTTACTACCATTTTATTCCACTCATGATAAAAATTAAAAATGGTTTAACTAAAAACGCGAAATCTCGCCAAGGCTACTTTGCTCGCACAATACCAAAATTATAACCCTAAACAAATTTGGCGAAACCTTTCAGCAGAGAATAAAAGGAATAAAGTAAATTCTTTCTAGGTTAAACATTTTTCATTTTGTTCTACGATAATAAATCCAAGAAAATATTTTGCATACTGTCCATTCCAACTAAATGCTGCTGTAAAATATGATTAGTTAAATTAATCTAAGATTAAAAAAAACTCATATTCTTACAAATTCATACAATAAAAATTTTTACCTGGTATAACGTTATCCAATTTTGTTAATCCAGGGTTTTTCTTGTTTACGCGTCCACCATTTAATACTTTTTTGAAAGAAATAAGGAAAACTAACATTATTTTGAGAAGCTCGAGAATACTCTAAGGGGACGAATTAATTTCTGTAGCTGAAAGCAAACTAAGACTCATCGATTGCGTTAATAAATACTCAGAACAAACTGCCTGTGTTTACGTCAACAGACACACATGGAACTAAAACGTGGCAATGTTTTAGTTCCATCGGCAGTTTTGTAAATCACCGCAAGGTAGCGTATTCGAGCGCTGGAGTTCCGAATAATTCAGACATTGGGATGGTCGTCTAGTTTTTGCATGTGTAATTTTTTTTTTTTTTGGGAATATTGCATATTGTCAAGCATGGGGAGGGATCAGAAAAAAAAGAAAAATATAGAAGAAAGTTTCGTGATGGCCACAACATACTAGTTTGAAATTGCCAGTATTATCATATGCTTTATTTACGGCAATATTTTTTTTTTCTGACTAGAATAGACTACATGAGCTATTATATATTTAAAATATTACGAGATAGGTGGTACTAAAAGCAGAGTAAACATTTCACGATTTCACTTTGCCCCACATTCCCCTACAATAGTTCTTCCGCCAATGATTTTCTAAAATATGACTTCTGTTGATAAAGGTAGGACAGTCGTAAATTTCAACAAAACTTCGAAGAAAATTTTGGAAAAAAAGAAGTCCTCATAAAAACACTAATTCTTTATTTTGCGTTTTATTTATTTCCTGGTAGTAGGGGTTAACCCCTAAAACCCCTTCTTGGGCATGGTCTTGCCCAATAGAGTCGCCTAACAGTGAGCACCAGGTAATAGAATCAGTAATTAATTGAACCAGCTGCTTTAATGAATCTAATACTGCCGCTTAATTGAATCAAGAGTATATTGATATTTCCCAGACACGTGAATCAGCGCAGTCTTTTTATTTTTTGTTAAAATGAGATATTTTTTTTTTTGTAAATAGTCAAAAGTGTGGGAGGCATGGTGAGGGAGGGGGGTAAAAGTGTCTAAATTGATTACTACTATTTTTCGATATAAACAGATGATTCATTTGTTAAATAGATAAGTTAAAATTTGAGCTTTGTTATTGCTTTTTCATACTGTTTTACGATAAAATTATTTAAATAATGACTATTTTAAATGAACGGCATCCTTTTAATGATACATTATCTGGTTTGATTAATAACAGAATTTTAAAAAAAAAATAACAAGCACTTTTCATAATGCACTCAAAAGGACAAAATAACTCTTCTGGGTCAGAAAGGACAATTTAAAAATTCCTATAATTTTCGGAAATTCCAAGAAAATGACATCACAAACGAAGAAAAGTGCGGCTCAAGTTATGAAGAGAATTTATTATCATTATCTAGTTTTCAATCATAACTTTGAGTGTTGAAACATGCATATTTTTCTTATTGCGAAAGTTTGGTTTGCACTTTTCTTCGTTTGCGGTGTCATTTTCTTGGAATTTTCGAAAACAACAGGAATTCTTAAATTGTCCTTTCTGACCCCGAAAAGTTATTTTGTCCTTTTGAGCGCATTATGAAAAGTGCTTGGTATTTTAAAAAAAATCTGTTTTTTTTTAATTCTTTTTAATGTAAATGTATTTCAGAAATAGAACAGTTTTACCCTCACGAAACTTCACCTTATTTTTTCATATAAATGCTCGATACTATAAAAGGGAAAAAACCTATATGCGTGTCTAAAACTTTAAGCAGTTGGCACTAAAATTTAATCCTTGTTCCTCTCTAGGATTTATGCTTGCTAATTTCATGCTTGCTTCAGAGAAGCCTTGATTCAAAATTTTCATTATGATTGCTTTTAACATTACTGTTGCAAGGCAACAAAATTTGTAACAATGGGTTTTATATTTAAACATTTAATAGGGAAATTACATGAAATTTGTTGTTTTCCATCCTAACTGAAATAGTAATTTTATTCTCGAATTTTGATTTTTCACTCCTAAGTTGTACCTTAAGATTAAGCAACTCATTTAGTGAAATCCCGAAGTCTGTAAATGGTCTAGTTGCAGAGATATAACCAAAACCAGGCCTCAGATATCTACGTGACAATCAGGCCAAGTATAATAAAAGTACTTAATAATAAAAATGAAATAAAGTTGTTTTCAATTCTAAGTAGAATTCCACGTTGAAACGTTAGTTACATTTTTGCTTTATTGAATCAAAACTGTGTAAAACAAACATGATACAAATAATCTTCGCTAAAACGGCGACTTCGCTAAAACGGGAGCATTTGTGCTTTCCCAAGAGCTACAAATCTACATCCATTAGACCTCCCATTCGCTTTTGTCACAAGGGAGAGACTTCCGTTTACCTGGTGGGAATGAAACACGTGTTGATGAGTCAGGGGAGGTAACCGGGATGGGCTACTAATGATCTTAGAAAAAAAAAAAAAAAACTTCATAATTCTAGGAAAATGCAATCTATTGCTGAAAAACGATGACGTCATGTCTGGCGCGTGCTCTGAAAGCTTTTAATTTTTGCATATGAAGCAGTGAGAAGCAAAGGGATGAAAATGCCGAAAGTTCAAAAATTGGAGATAACCAGTACAAATGGTGGATAAACCTCTTCTCTGTTTTGGTGCAAGAGATAGTACTGGTAACCCTGGTAGGTACTGTATACAGCATGATTTAGGAAAACTTTTCAAAGAAAGCCTACCTAGGACCTGATCTTTAAACACGTTTCACTCAAAACTTGAAAATGTCCACTTGCATCCCTTTGCTTTTCACCACCTCATATTGCTTATTTTAGAACATTTTTTGTTTTTTTTTTACTTCTCAGGGAAAACGTAAAATGCGAAATGTTCATAAATAATCAATTTTTCATCCGGGTTAAATTAACATTAAGAAAAAACTAGGAGATGAAAAAAAAAATTTTTGAATTTTGACATCTTGAATTCAAATTATGTTTTTCGCAATCACGAGTGTGTGTATGTAGGCTTGCGTGTTTGTGTGTGGTGGGTTTGTGTGTAGGGGGTATGTGTATGTGTGTGCAGGCATGTGTGTTTGTGTCTGTGTGCTGGCATAAGTGTATGAGTAATTGTGTGTATGAATGTGTGGGGGGGGGGGTGGATATGTGTATGTGTGTGTAGGCATATGTGTTTGTGTCTGTGTGCAGGTATGGATGTGTGGGTAGTTGTGTGTATGTGTATGTTTGTGTGTGTGTGTATGTGTACGTGTCTGTATGTATGCATGAATGTGTGAGTAGTTGTGTGTATGTATGTGCGTATGTTTTTGTGTGTAGGTGTCTGTATGTATGCGCGTGTGTATGTGTATGTGTGTAGGTGTATGTGTGTAGGTGTATGTGCGTGCGTGTGTGTGTGTGTGGTGTGTGTAGTTGTGTGTGTATGCGCGTGTGTGTAGGACATGGATGCAACCTGGAGACGGCTTTCGCTATAGGAGCAGCATCGTGAGGAGCCGGTCGACGGTGATGGTGCAGAGGGTGGCGGTGGGAAAATAAAACCAAAGGACATCAAAACAGTTAAGTGAGAACAATAAGCAATCGTGCTTGCTTAAAAAAAAACGAGAATGCGGAGAAAACGTAGGTTTGGGGAACGTAAAATCGGGGTTTCATTGTTTGTGCATATTGCTGTTAGTTGTTATTTAATTGTAAATTTTTCATAATGTAGCTACAATTAACCCATTTGTTATTTAACTGAATTTGGTAGAAATAATTTTTGCGGAGTGAAATAAGTCTGCTCCGCCGCGCTGCAAACCAATGCAGAAAAGACAGTTCTACAGAGATTATAGAAGGGAATCTGACCAAATCTAGCCAGTATCGCCACACTAACGCTGGATGAATCATCTCATCTTTTCTGCATTACTTCCACTACCACTTTACGTTGTAAATGTTCCTTCATCTTTTTAAAAGCAGCATAATTTCACAAATAATTTCAATCGCTTTTATTTTTTAACCCCAGACGCAACTAGGAAGGGGATTATAAGTTTGACGTATCTGTGACATATCTATTCGCAACTCCAACAAACTATAGGGAGCGCTGCAGCCACTGTCTAATGGCGGTTGAAAAAGGTAAAACAAACAAATGCCGTAACTTATAACTTGCTTTGACGCTTAGTGAATGACATTAATTTTTCATCGCGTTTGTGGGAAGCTATCTTTTCTATTCTTCTGAAATAACATCACACCACAAACTGTCTGCAGCCTGATGTAATTTACCTCAAAGAAAACGCGTGGAACGGAATGTTTTACCTTTTTCTGTAGTGTTGTTCATCACCGCAAGGTAGAGTATTCGAGCTCTGGAGTTGCGAATCTGTAGTACCGCAGTTTCTAAACGGTTAAACCGATTTTTTTTTTTTTTTTTAAAGAAAAGAGACTATGTTCTTAGCTAGCTATCGACTTTGTGTGACTTTTATTACCAAAGAAATTAATTAAAGACCTGAGAAGTTAGCGTTATTATTGTTATTATTATTATTATTTATTTTTTGCAATTCGGGTAGTGTTAACGAACTCGCGCATTTAACGTATTAGTATCTATCGAAGGAGCGAAATTTTCTGCTTCTGATGGAATTCGTTTGGAACTTCTTAGTTATATAGAACTCGAATAATAGCCAATTTATTACCATGTTTTTATTAACTTGGTTTGGTGTATATCTGTTCGAGTGGAATTTTGCAATTCGATTTTCACTTACTTCCTGTAATCGATTCTTTTGAAATTTGGTAATACGACCTCAAACTCGATGACAATGCAATATTCTATAATCAAATTAATTAACTATTAATTGTTAGTGTATTGCAATTTTAACAAACTTGATATGGTGTATATCTGTTCGAGGGGAAACTTGCAACTCTATTTTCACCCACTTCCTGTCATCGGATTCTTTTGAAACTTGATATGTCCAATTTTAATCAACATTTTTGCAGAAACCCTATAATATAAGGACGAAAAAGCGTTCGCACAAATTAAAATTAAATATCTGTATCAACCCCTGATTTTTCTGCATTAGATAAAATTTGTTCCAATTTTCCAAGGTAATTAGGGCGTGAATTATAATTGTCTTAAATTTATTTCATGCTAAATTGTAGGTGCGCTTTCAATTGAAAAACTCACTGTGCAATTGCATTGAAAATTCGTTTCAACAGCTTACAAGGATTTTGATAGCCATTAAAAACTCACAATCACAAATTTTCCAGACAACCGGTAAGAAATTCTGAAACTGTATGGGGCTTTAAATCTACATGATGCTTTGAGAAATTATTTCATACTTTTTTGTTCATTTTAAAAACATTGTACTTTAAAACTTTTTTATTTGATTAATTTTTCCTTTCGAAGCTTGCAAGTATTTTGATAGCTATTAAAAACTCACAACCACAAATTTTCCAGACAACCGGTAAGAAATTCTGAAACTGTATGGGGCTTTAAATCTACATGATGCTTAGAGATTTTTTTAAAATACTTTTTGGTTCATTTTAAAAACATGGTACTTTAAAACTTTTTTATTTCATTAATTTTTCCTTTTAAAGCTTGCAATTATTTTGATAGCAATTAAAAACTCAAAATCACAAATTGTCTAGACAACCGGTAAGAAATTCTGAAGCTGTATAGGGCTTTAAATTATACTCGAAGATGACCTTTATCTTATTCGCATGGTGACTGAGACAATGGGTCTCCTTTCTCCACTTAGGGATGATATACGATGAAGCAATGCAAAATCAAAAGCAGAATAATTCGTTTTTTTTTTTTTTTTTGGAGCAATCACGATTGCTTATTGCTTTCATTTGACTGTTTTGATGTGCTATCGTTTTATTTTCTCACCAGCACCCTCTGCAGTATCACCGTCGACCGGCTCCTCACAATGCTGCTCCCATAGCGAAAACCGTCTCCAGGTTTCGTCAATATCCTACACTTAAACCCATACATACAAGCACCTACACACACATATACATATATGCACCTACACACACAAACACACACCCACACACATACATACACCTACACACATACACATACACACACAAACATAAACACACCTACACACTCACATACACACAACTACACACACACTCATGCCTGCAGAAAGACACAAACACACATGCCTACACACACATACAAATACCCCCTACACACAAACACACATACCCCCCACACACAAACACACACGCCTACATACACACACACACACATACTCGTGATTGCGAAAAACATAATTTGAATTCAAGATGTCAAAATTCAAATTATTTTTTTTTTCAAATAAGAAAACAACCAAATTGCGTATTATTTTTCACCAAAAGAGGTGAAAAATATTTTTTAAATGTCTTATGTATGAAGTTTGATTAAATATTGAGGAATTTATGGCGTTCCCACCGAAAATCACCTTTGAGAAATAGTCGTTTCATTGGTCGTTAGATATCAACACCATAACGCCTTTTTTCGCTATGTCATGTTCATAAATAAAGCGCTATTTGTAGATGAATCTTATAACAATAATAAAGAGCTCTTGCTCGGGTAATTTATTTGCCTATGATACCATGTATGATACACCAACACCTAATTTAGTCGGCCATTCAATGGGGTCGTTTCCAAAATTTTAAAAGACTTTTTTTCTGAAAGAGCATGCTTAAAAACATAGGATCTGACCATTTTTTAAATTATTTATTTAAGTTTAATATTTTTAAAAAATTACTTAAATCGGTGTGTTTTTATTGTTTACACTTCTATCGTGTGACATCACAAATGATGAAATTCCTTTCAATGTTGCCATTCACAGAACAAAATACTTAATTCGCATCTTTACTCACGTGTATTGGCAACGATGTGGTTGATAGCAAGTATAGAGCGCAATTTTAATTCGCTGCTTGATTATCATAACGTGGAAACGTAGTAGAAAGATGCGCCAAAATTGCATCATTTGTGACGTCATAAAGACCACGCCTTGTTTGAAAAATCGGACATTTTAAAAAATTAATTTAGAAAAAATTGTTGGTAAAATGAAAGTATTTTCTGGGTCCATGTATTTTTTTTTCGCTTATTCTATCCATTTCAATGACTAAAAGTAGTACTTTTGACTGAAGGAAACCATCCCATTGACGTTAACTTTACCGCATTGAGACTCTTATAATGGAAAAAACAAACTTTACAGGAAAGTCTTCTGCTACAGTCGCCGAACGACACACTAGTGAATGCCATCGGAGGACTTTATTATTGTTATTATTATTACTTTTTTTTTTTTGCAACGTTGTTTTTTTTTCTTAAGGGGGTCCGGGACACAAAAATCGTCAAATTTTGCAATTTTTTTTTAATCATTTAAAAAATTACTCTGTTGTTTCTGCTTAAAAAGACGTTTGAATTGTGTTTCTATCTTTATTAGAACAAAAGATATAATTCTTTTTGTTGCCCGCACCTAACTAATGTGTATATATCTTTAAAACTTTAAACGCGTTTTTCTCCATGATGCAATTTTTCCCAATTTCCTGCATTCAAACTCTTATAAGTCAGGAACCAATGAAGTTAAAGTAACGAAATTTGGAGCATGTCTTTTTCAAACAGTTTACTTTAATTTTTATTCGGCGATTTTGGAAAAAATGTTTACTGCAAAAAATATGATTTTTTTAAAAAAAAGTATCTTCAAATTTTTCTTCAAATATTTTTTACTTTTTATTGAATCAATATTTTAAAAATCGCCGAATAAAAATTAAAGCTTAGATATTTGTGCATACTTTTTTGAAAAAGAATTGAAAATTGACCAACAATATTTTGAGTTATAGCAATTTAAAACAACCCCATTTTTTTTAAAAAAGCAAATTAAATTTAAATAAAAAAAACTGTTTTTTTTTTTTTTTTCATATTTATGTTGTGATTTTGCTTATTAATCAGATGGTGAATCAGCGTAAAAAAAATTCAAAACTCTAAAGTATATAATAAAAAAAATTTCAAAATGTGTCCCGGACCCCGTTAACGCTGTAAAAGTTGCTAAATTTTGTTACTTGTAAAAAATTTTTAACTCCATAAGTTCTCCTCTTTAGAGATGCAATGAGAAGCAAAGGGATATCGGAAACGTTTGAAGTTCCAATCCTAGATAGGCTATCACTAATAACTTTTTCTAGATCATGCTATATAGCAGAAATTACCAGAGATACTAGTACTTACTATATTTTGTTCCAAAACAGAGAAGAGGTTCTAATACCACTTGCGCAGGTTTTTGTTGTTTGTCTTGTACTTGTTAGGCCGGCAATGGGGTCGTTTCCTAAATTTTGAAAGTATGTTTTTCTGAAAGAGCCTGCTTAAAAACATAGGATTTGACCATTTTTTAAATAATTTGACAAAGCTTACTATTTTTAAAAATTATTTAAGTGCGCAGATTCAATTTCATTTTCTACGCTTCTGTGTATGACATCACAAACGATGAACTGCCATTCGCTGTTGCCATCCGTGCAAAGAGTAATATTTAATTCGCTTCTTTACTCACATGTATGGTAACGATATGGTTGATAACAAGCGTAGAGCGCAATATTAAATTTGCTTCTTGATTATCATAACGTGGAATCGCGGTAGAGAGCAAGAGTAAGCGTTCGGTGCGCCAATGGCCTAAGTTCATCATTTGTGACGTAATAAAGACCACGCCTTGTTTGAAAAATGGGACACTTAAAAAAATAATTAAAAAATAACTGTTGGGAAAATGAAAGTATTTTCTGGGTCCATGTTGTTATTTTCTTTTTTTTTTTTGAGCAATCACGATTGCTTATTGTCCTCACTTGACCGTCCTTGAAGTTGTGGTTCCTTTTTCAGCTTGGACCAGGGACACCAGCACCACCGCCCACCGTCCTCTGCAGGCGGCGTGGCTGCTCCAGTCCTGAGCTATCCGTTTCTTCTGGTCGGAGGCGTCCATGTCCTACACACACGCACGCTCACACACAAGACTTCACACACATGCCTACGTGCATACACACAGGTCTACGCACACACACAAGCCTACACACTTACACACACAACTATGCACACGTAACCGCCCAGGAGGAGAGGCAGGCTTGGGGGGGGGGGACAGGAGCCGTTTCTAGAAACAACAACTCCAATGAGTAAGGTCCTGTCGTAGCTCGTGATTGCGAAAAATATAATTTGAATTCAAAATTTCAGAATTCAAATTAAATTCGAAAAATTTCTCTCTTTTTTTTTTTGCTCATTTTATCAACTTTAGTGACTAAAAGTAGTACTTTTGAATGAAGGAAACCACCCCATTCGGGGTGGCGTTGCTTCACTTTTCCTACTATACCGTAATTTGTGGTGAAACTTGCACCGATTATCTCCAAATTTTTAATTTTGGCACTTACATCTCTTTGCTTCTCACTGCAGAGTTACTCTTAGTATACCACATTTCTAACAACAGGATACAGATTCTATAAAGTTAGAATGGCAAAAAACAAGCGATCTTTTTGTTAACTGTGAAAATTATTCTTTGCTTTCTGGCATATTTCTTTCTTGAATATTATTCTACCCAAATTTTTTAATTGTTAAACGAACTTTGATAACAAAATTAGACCACATTGAATAAGTTATGAAACCGAAGCAGCATCTTCGGAATCTTCGGAAATGGATCTTCGGAATGGAAACGGAGTCTTCGGAATCTTCATAAAGATTCCGCAAGACGTTGTAGATGACGTAGTTTGAAAATAATTTTTGTATGAATTTTAACTGTTGCGAAGAAAAGAATTTCATCTTGTGCCTTTGATTCCGAATTAGTGAATTCATCGAAAATTTTATTTAAAATGTGAAAAAGTCTAACAGTGTATAAAAAATTGTAGTTTACGCAACAAAGTATTTTTGTGACGAATTTCATGAATTTTGCTTGTCTGCTTAAAATGACTGCAGGCAAATGAACAACTAGACAGACAGACTCTTAAACTTACATATATAAATACCAATTAAGCTAAGACCATCAATTTATTTATACATCTCTATGTTCATGTAGCTTATGAATCTTAACTACCATTTTTGTCTTTGAACTTTAATTATAATGTCCACAGGGGTGCCCGGCCCCTCTCCCCCAAAGCATGGACGCACCCCCAACAAATACTGCAAAGGCCCCCTCAAAAGTAAGAGCCCCCCAAAAGGTCAAATTACCCCTCAAAACACCATAAAAAATTCAATGGTGCAGTCTACGCCATGCATCCCCTCCTCCAGCTGTGCACCCTGCTGTTTATATTTATTTATGCATCATTGAAAATGCATACATATTTCCCCTTCTTTTCCAATTATGTATGTACTAGAAGACCCGACAAACGTTGTTCTGTTCAAACTTTGTAAATTGAAAAGTTAAAGAAATTTAATAAATTATCATCAAGTGTTTGAACCGTTGTGTTGAAAATTAACAGTAGCTTTAAAATATAAATCATGCAACTCTATTGTTTATAGCCAAATGCGCCACGTCACCACATTACTGTAATCCAGTCGATCAGTGAGCGAAGCCAACTCCAACCGATTAGCGGTCCGATCTTTTGAACGAAAACTTTTTAAACTTCATATATTGCCTAATTTGTTCTTTCTACCAAAGATGAAGATCTTCCACTACCCTGTTGTAATTTATCTGGACGAAAATAAAATTTGTTTCGTCTTTAAATTCCATCATTTCTTTTAATAGTGTACTGATTAGTAGATAATCCTCAAAGTATTCTTGACATTGGTGCCAAAACTCAGATGGATTTCAGCCGAGAAACAAATGTTGCTAGGTACGGTTCTTTCTGATCATTTGGTTAAGAAAACCTAAAGCACCGATCCGGTCACATGGTTCAGCTACGACGACAGAACACACGTTTTGCGTGAACCTTCCAGTACTTTACTTTAAAATATATCACAGGACCTAAATTGGTCTCTTTCAAGAAATGAAAGCTTCACTCTCTCTCTACATTTTATCTATTCTCAAATGACATATCACAGTAGGAAATTTCATTACAAAATGCGGAGCTGGCTTTCTTATTGTTCTATGGCAACGGGTTAAATATTTATTTCAGTTCTCGCTCAACAATAGGTTAAAATAAATATTAATCATTTGGGAAATATAACCATCCAATGTTTAAATTAATTAAGAAAAACGTTCCGATTCAATCCATCGGGCTTCGAAACCATGCTTGCCACAACTTAATTACACACAAAAACTTTGATCAAAATCGGTCCGGCCGTTTAAAAGCCTTATGGTGACAAACGTCCGCACAGAAGATTTTTATATATTAAGATTTACCAATTTTTATTTACGATTATCAAATAATTTATTAAAACCTATGTTTTGCATAATTTAAAGTCGCTAACACTTATTGTATGCATGTCCTTTATAAGTTGATTCACTTTTCTTTTCCACCTTATTATTTTTATTTTTTTTATTTTATTTTTTGTTTTATTCTTTCACATGCTTATCTATTTATTTGTTAAAAAATATTTATGAATGCAACTGATATTTATGTAGGCATTAATTTACTCTTGTTCACTATATGCATAGTTATATTACCGTAATTTTTATTTCTTAATTTGCTTTTAGTCCAAAATATGCGAATGGTAGTCATTATTTTTGCAGTAAAGAGAAAAGAACGGAAGGTACTTTAGAACAAACAATAAAGCTACTTTGTCGCAAAAACAAAAAGGCACAAACGCCTTCGCTAATTACCGAGCTGAGTTGTAATGAGCTTTGATAATTTTCATTCATTCTCCTTGCAACAAACGCTTTAGAACTCAAAGCGTAAAAATGAAGTTTATTACGTCATTTTTACTTGCGGTTACCAGAGAAATATAGTAAACAATACAATTGGGTGAGCTCTCCAGTTTTGCTTCGGTGGTGTGCAATAATGAGTCATTGACACATCCTAAAAAATATATATATATACAGTGAAATCTCGTTACAACGAATTTCAAGGGACCGCAAATTTTGTTCGTTGTAACAGGAACTTCGTTGTAATGAAATTCAAGTAACGTAATGGAAATTAAATCGGGACGGAAAATTGATTTCGTTGAAACAGATGTTTCGTTGCATTGGTGATTGTTGTAACGGGATTTCACTGAATTTACAGCTTTAGAAAAAATAAATTAGCTTTACAGAATTTGCGTTTCAATTTTAAGTGATGATAATTTGAATATCAAGTTTCATTTTTATTTAAATTGATATTAAAATATATTTACATTTTTAATTATCTTAAAAGAAAAATTGTTCACTGATTGATAGAAATCCTTTGCTTGAAATAAATGCCTGTTTATTGCTTCCTTTTTCATGGAAAAATTTATGGAAAAACTAGGCCCGTCATTTAAGCGATCAAGTGGGGGGTGGGGGGGGGGGGGTCAATTGACACCCCCTCTGGATTTTAGAAATGCAATGAAACTAGGATTTTTTGTACGTATTTTATTGTTTTTTCCCTATAAATGAACACAAACCCGTTGTACCCCCCCCCCCCCCCCGGGAAATTTTGAAATTACAAGCCTTGAAGAAACTAAAATTGCTACAATGTAAACAATGTATGATTTTATTTAACAATGAAAGCCAAACACAATGAAAAATACTGCTTGGGAAATTTATTGCTGATTTGGCATGTTCGAAGCTATGATAATAGAGCCGTTTCTGAAATTTTAAAAGTATTTTTTTTTCTGAAAGAGCATGCTTAAAAACATAGGATTTGACCATCTTTATTTTTTCTTTACTAATAATAAAGCTGAAAGTCTCTCTGTCTGTCAGGATCTCTGTCCGGATCTCTGTCTGTCAGGATCTCTGTGACGTGCATAGCGCCTAGACCGTTCTCCCGATTTTCATGAAATTTGGCACCAAGTTAGTTTGTAGCATGGGGGTGTGCACCTCGAAGCGAGTTTTCGAAAATTCGATGTGGTTCTTTTTAGGACTCGACCGATGCATCGGCGCCGATGGTTCAATAATTTAGCCATCGGCATCGGCATCGGCGGCCGATGCTAACTTGCAGGAAACATCGGCCCATCGGCCTTAAAAAACATCGAAAAGCCGATGGAATTGGCAGGTTTTTCAAAAAAAAAAAAAAGGGACCTTTGTTGTTTTACTTTTTAGTATAAAGTAAAGGGAGTTATTGTTTTCATATAAAATTGTTTACATAAATTTCAGTATGAATTTCTATTTTAGTCACCCCTGAAAGAGTTTTAATTACTACATTCAGGTACCAAACAAGTTAATTATTTCGCATGCGGGATGGGGTGTGTGTACGTTCCAGTTGTGCACTTCCCTTTCTGTTTTCGATCGGGCGTTCTAAAAAGCCTATTTACTTATTTTTTGTGGCTATTAATTATTTATTTCAATGCAAAATTAATATAGCGTCTCAGACTGACGATCATTTGGTGATATATTGCCGAATTGGAGACTATGGAAACAAATATGAGACGGTGAAATCGGTTTTGTTTCATTTTATTAGATTCTCGTTGAACCGACGGTAATTTTTTTAATTTTTCGATATTTGTAATATGAATCACAGTAATGCAGTCTTTTCTGTATCGCTGCGGCGGAGCTACAAGTTTGAAGCCCGTCGAAATACATTTTGGGGCCCTATTTCTCTATCACAGAAGTTGTAAAACATTTATCATAAGCATTTTTGTAACTCCTACGGTGCCCCTATGGTTATGGGGCCTCTCGCGCAATTGCAACATTAGCTATATTTTAAATCCCCCACTGCACGTCAAAACAAACTCGGATGCAAGTTTTAAAAAGGTTTTTTGCTTAATGTTTACGATCATTTTGAACTCTATTTTTTATGACTATTTTTTGCATTTCGAGAACACTTGCGTGCCCCTCCTCCCACTCCCTCAATTTCTGAAATTAAACTCTAGTTGTACTTCTGAGTTGTTTAAAACTAACACCATAAATAAAATTAGAGATTTTTGTTTTCAAGCTTTATCTATTGTTTGGGAAGAATTTAGAACATTAATGTAAGAAATTGACTAAGGACGTTTTGAATGGTGACATATAGGGGTGCGACATCGATGTCGATGTTTTGGAAACATCGATGTTTTTAACATCGATGTTTTACTTTCGATGTTTTCGGAACATCGATGTTTTGGTTTCGATGTTTTTTCGATGTTGATGTTTTTGTATTATAATTAAAAATTATAGTAAAAGTTGCTCCAATTTTCTCGCTAGGTAATTAAATTTACGTATGGAATTGCTCCAAAAATTTCATTTATTTGCGCACATTTAAAAATATCGATTTTTCTGCGTAAAGGATGATTTTTATAAAGATCACTACAAAATGGGAAAAGATAACTGGAGGGTGAGGAAAAGGTCAAAGCTGTTGGAAGAACTCGACAATGGTAGTCTGTTGCCAGTTCTTGCAGTCGATTCTAAGACTCCAATTCTTAAACTAAAGGAGAATCCTATATATTACTATGGTGAATATTATAACTGTACAAATTCAGGACTGTTAAAAGTTGTGTCGAAGTATTTGATAGTGATGGCGACTTTTGTTTCTCGGAAACAGTTTTTTCTCTGCCTGGTGGAATACTCAGCGAAAATCGAAATTCGCTTTGGGGGTTACTTATCGTCTACCCAGGGGCGGATACAGACTAACATTTTAGGGGGCTTATGCTAAATTGTGACCCACTCCTCCTCCATGAATGAACTTATGGTTTTTGGTAGGAAAAATTTCTCAAACTGCTTAGGTGTTTAAAAAATACCACATCGGTCAGGAATATGGCACCTAATAGGACAAAAACCTCACGAATAAATTTTATAAACAATTAAAAGAAGAAGTATTTCAAGTACTTACTTGTAAAAATAATTCAAAAACTGAAATTATTTACATTTTATCCATAAAGTGTTTGAATACAATGCGAACGGATAATATTGCCGAAATTTTAGGGGGGGGGGCATGACTACTATGATCCTCTCCTTGTATCCGCCACTGACTAGGTGGGCACCACTGCGAGAACCTATAGGTTCTCGCAATGTATAATGAGGTTTTGAGCTAACACGACACTCAAAGTTTACATTTCTTGCACGATAATAAATCCTAAACACTGATTTAAACTAATAAACTATTTACAGCACATTTAAAAATAAACTCAGCACGACTAAAAACTGAACTATCTAAAAATTACAACAGAAAAAAATTCTAATCTATAGAGACTTCACAGAAAAAAAAAAAACATTTATGTACTCAAATGTTTTATCGATTAAAGCGATGCCTGAAGTTTTGGATACGCTTTTACAAAAACTATCGTTGATTAAATTTGTTGCTTATAAAAGCAAACGGGCGTCAGACATTTCATTATTACTTTTCATTATACTGACTCCTGAACTCAGCGCCGCAGACTAACTGTCTCGAGAAAAGCTATTTTTATTGTCTACATATTTTAAATACATGTGCTATAAATAGAAAAGTGACAGTTAATACCCCGCCCCCCCCCCCCAAAAAAATCGAGAACTATTTACTGTTTCTCATTATGGTTTCGGTCCTGCTTTTTTTTTTTTTTTTCAAGCAGTCATTTTCACTACTTAAATGCAATGAACCTTGAAACAGATTACAAAGTATTGTCACAGATTTTAATGGGAGGAGGGGGTCATGATCCCCCCTCCTCCTCCTTGTATACACTTCTTACGGTTTCGATCACGTTTTTTATTTTTTCGAGCAAGCATTCAAATACTGTTGCGGGTTGGGGGGGGGGGGTTATGACCCCCTCACTCGTATCCGCCACTGCGTCTACCCTCAATAAGCCGTCCTCCAATTACTCACAATTTGTGTTTAACTTTTTTGCACTAATATTTCAAAACATATTTCTTGCTCTTAATAATGTAATTGTCAGAATTAATTTTGTACTTTTAATATAATTTGCACAACTCTTTCTCATCATACAACTAACTGTAAGTGCTATGATATATTTTTTCGCAGATTTAACTAGTTTGTATTAATTGTTGCATGTCTTATAATTTTTTGTCTTGTTATAGTACCAAGATGTTGCGAAATTATTCCTTGTATTTATGATTTGCAGTTCAGTAGTTTCAATATATTCGTGGGGTTCGTATTCTTTTGTATTGCTTAAATTAGACGCAATGCCCTGATCCATTAAGAAACATTTGTTAGAGATTATCATCTATGTAAGTTTGTAGTGTAGTATACTAAAAAATGTATGTTAAATATTGACAAAACGATCGATGTTTTAAAACATCAATGTTCAGAAACATCGATGTTTTTTGGTCGATGTATCAATACCATCGATGTTTTAATTTCCAACATGGATGTTTTGAAACATCGATGTTTTGCCATCGATGTCGCACCACTAGTGACATAATTCGGAACTCAAAGGAACTTTTGAATTTTTTCTTCGGAATTGCTGAAATAGATTCAGCAACTCTTCCGAGGCGTTGGTGATAGCGGTTCTGTACCAAAAAAATGAGGCCAAAGTTGGGGGCGAAGTTTAATGTTGTGAGTTACTCCAAAATCAGAGGGTGACCCCCCTAAACCATCCCCGTCGCTTCAAGCATTTCTTAAATATTTAGCGAATATTTATTTTGGTCAAAAAATGACATTTTGCGTATTTCTTATACTTGTTTCACCTATATTTCGTAATGCGCCATCTTTTTTGCATCATTAATAGCGATCGATTTTTTTTCTGTCGTAAGTAACTATTTTTATGTATTTATACATAAAATGCATTGTATAAAATCAATGAGTAAGTTATTTTTGTTTTCATCACATTTTTAATAATAGTTATAGAAAAGTTTCAAGGATTTTCTATTATGCAATTTTTTTAATTTCAGAAAATTATTGTTAAATTGAAAATTTTAATTTGAACTTGTTTGTAGTGCTTCATAAAAGATTAAACAATCAAATTGTTCAATATTACGTGTGCAAACATCAGATCAAGTAGTATATGTATTCAGTTATTATCTTGGTATTAAGTAAATATTGAGTTTGTTTATTGTAGCTGCGATTTAAGAGCCTCGCTCTTTTCATGGCTATTTCTTTCTTCCGCAAAACTTATGTCACTGTAATAGCTTTTATAAAAAATGCAAACTTTTCTATTCAGAAGTTTTAAACAAGTATAAAAATATTCCTATTATGATTTAATATTGTAATTTATCTGTTAATTTTTTTGTTTAATTTGATGACTAAAAATGTCTACGTGCAATCTTTCCACTTTAATTGCGTAATTTGTTGACGGTTTCATAGTTTTGTTCTTAATTTTTTTTAATGACTAAACAATATAATTTGATGTTTTTTAACTATGTTTAGTGTACCTAAATCCATACATTATTACAATATTACTGAAATCTTAGTTATATGTTCAATTAAAAAAAGCAAACAAATCAATTGGTTATTAAACAGACTGCTTGTTTTTCTTCCTTTTTTCCATTTTTTTTTTTTTTTTTGGCTGTTATTCTTTGTCTTCCATCATACAGCATGAAAGCTGCGTCCATACAAATGTTCTTTTGCTGGGAACAGGTAAAAGTCACATGGAGCTAAGTCCGACGAAATGTTCTGTTATTTGTTTATCATATCAGAGTATTGACCAATCGAAACGTTTATCCTCAACATGAAAGTCGCCTTCTTCCCCACGATGAAGTTAAAGCAGCAGCGCAAGAGGCCTCACAGGAGGTTGCGATAAATGTCTTCCAGGAGTCCTTCTAAAACCTATACGAACGTTGGCAGAAGTGCATAGGGGTTAAAGGTGACTATCTTGTAGATAGATGTACTTCGGTAATGTGTACCATTCAGGGTAAGGTTTTATACAACTTGTCCTCGAACTTTGAGATCATACTACGTACGTAAGAGTTTTCAACATACTATTTCATAACGTTTTTGAGTGACGCATGTTTACGCGCCTGAAGACATCACAAGAAAATTAGCGATAATTAACTAAGGAGGCGTTCAAAATGGATATTTCAGTCATCTATATGTTCTTAGTTACATATGCATGTACAGATGTGCCGAAAAAAGTTGTGAAGTAAATTGGGGATCGTAAAATTCGCAACTCCAACGAACTATAGGGGGCACTGCAGTCACTGTCTAATGGCCGACTTAAAAACTAAAACAAACGCATGTGGTAACGAAGAAAATGCTAAAAGTGTTGTGATTTTTGTTCGTATGTATGATATTTTTCGCTTTATTCTTTTTAAATTAATTTTCAAAGTCTTGTGGATATTCTGGCCCACGTAGAAAGAAATGAGAATTCAAGAAGCATTACTAAACGTCAAAGATTAATGCAAACTACGTAGTTCGTAGTTCTAAGCAGTTATTTCCACGATGTTGAATTCGATATTTATCAATTCTTGATAAAACTAAATAATAATTGTGGCCTGACAAGAACAACAATTAATGCTAGAAAATTCAATATGACATTACAAATTATTATCGAAAGAAGATGATACTTCTTTGCCTTGCTTGGCTAGCGCTTATTGTTTTGCATTTGTTGCTGAGTTATTTCTCTCGAATTCCCGAATCGGTTAATTTAAAAATTTTCTGTTTCGATTTTTCTAATTTCTGAGTTACGATTTAATTATGTCAAGTTATGCAAGTCATCTACAGAATTCTTACGGACATATGGTGGTAGTTTTCTTTCAGTTGATTGACCATTATTTCCCTTCACTTATCGAATTCTGTAATCTTACTACCATTTTATTCCACTCATGATAAAAATTAAAAATGGTTTAACTAAAAACACGAAATCTTGCCAAGGCTACTTTGCTCGCACAATACTAAAACTATAACCCTAAACAAATTTAGCGAAACCTTTCAACTGAGAATAAAAGGAATAAAGTAAATTCTTTCTCGGTGAAACATTTTTCATTTTGTTCTACGATAATATACACTGTAAAAAATCTCGGAAAACTCTCTGAATATACAAAAAAGTTTTCCGTAATACACAGATTCGTACGCCCTCCGCAGTTTTCTGCTATAATCAGAAACGTTTCCCGTTTAGCAAGAAAGTAAGAGTCGACGCATGCGCAGATTACACGGCAATTTTATAGTCCAGCAGCAAATCTAAACTGAAACTTTCGAAAGCACGCAATGAAAACAAGTGCTGACTCATGTATGTGAAGTAACACTCATCAAGGGATTTAGTAGAAGTTTTGTTCCTCGGGGGGGGGGGGGGGCATGAATTCACTGAAGATAATTTTAAAGTCTTATATTTTCTTGCTTATGTATCGTCATGAGATTGAATTTGAAGCTATGTCACTTATTTTTAAGTACGAAGTGCAAATTCTCGACGCATGCTCGCGGAAGGAATACAAACTGAAATTAAAAACCAAATAACTGCCTAGAGGACGCCATCTAAATTCATTGCGTCGCATAACTTGTGTAGGTAATTTACTTTTTTCTTGGATACTTTTCTTCTTTCTACCAAATGGGTAATTTTTGTTGGCAGAATTTTATTCTGTCATAAAAATCACCTTTTTGGTGACCAAAGCCTGCAAAAGACCACCACCGACGAATAGGTAAGTCGCTTTGCAACTCTATTACTTTAAAGAGATTTAGTTCATATAAAAAAATTTAAATAAGTGTTATTGTGTACTTTGTTTTTATGTGTCAATCTCAGTTAATATTTGGCTGAACATTTATGTATCAAGCATTATGAATTAAATGTTATAATATGCAAATTGTCAGGTTTGATAGTTCGTCTTTAAGGTTGCATGTTTTCATTCTCTTGTAAACAGTGTAGCTAGATTGTATGAAGTAAAAAAAAAAAACTATCTCTTGTAATTAGGAACATAGTGCTTCAGTATTATCTAAATGACGATATCTCTTTAAATATTTGCATTAGCGAAACGCTTTAAATTAGTTAAATGTGTATTAATTTATTTAACAAATAAATACATGTATGTATTTAAAAGTGTCTTCATTTTTTTCGTTTTACGAGCCTCAATTTTACCAAAAGCAAAAAAAAGACTTAATAAAATAATTTTGTATTTTTACACCATATTAAAGTATTTGACTTATAATTCATATGATACTTTGATTTATAATGTATATGATACTTTGATTTATAATGTATATGATGTTGCTTTTTCGAGGGGGGGGGGGTGCTTCATAGCATTTTATGGGTGCACCATCACTCTTATGGTGGGGGGGGGGGGTATTCTCGTATATATGAAATGGAATAATCATGTAATAGAGTTCAATGTTTTAATAAATAAAATATATAATGCATTTTGCGCACACTGTAAAAATAAAATCAGTAACCTATTTTGAATAAGTATTTATATTTGTGATGAGCTGGAAAGGGCAACAACAGAAGAATCAACCCGAATGGTTCCAGCAGGGGGACTTGGTGTCATATTTAAATTCATCAATTTCTCTGTTGGTACTTTTCGGTACACTTTGTTCGTCAGAGAAATTGATTTGAGGTGAACGAATTCCGGAACGCGAAGGGTAGGTAAGTCCTGTCAAATTTTATCCGAAGATAAAAGCTATCAAGTTTGATACAAGATATGTTTTTAAGTTCTGCATTAAAAATACAATATGTTGATAGTTTTGTCTTGAAAATATTGAGAGAAAAACTGAAGTTTAAGATTGTTTAACAAACAATCCCCACTTTTCAGAAGGTACCCCCACTCCAATTCCCCGACGATTTTGTGATTAGGAGTGAAACTAGTAGATTATTTCATAATTTTTCAAAAATTTATAACTGTGCATATATTATGCTGTTAACCATGCTATTTCTCATTAGAAATTCCAAAAAAAAAAAAAAAAATCCACGAATGATTCTAAAATTGCTTGTATTATTGCTCTTAGATATGAAAGAATTGAAACTGATATGGTATGCAATACTATAATAAAGAATTATATTTTAGAAAAAATCACGGAAAAAGGATTCCGAAATTCTCGGAAACGTTTTTGAAAATTGTTTGAAGAATTCCGAAATACTCGGAAACGTTTTCGAAACTTTCATGAACCACAGCTGCACAGAATACTCAGAAACATTTCTGGAAATTACGGAGAGAGGATTCCGAAATACTCAGAAACGTTTCTGAAAATTACGGAAAGAGGATTCCGAAATACTCAGACACGTTTCTGGACATTACAGAAAGAGGATTCCGAAATACTCAGACACGTTTCCGGACATTACAGAAAGAGAATTCCGAAATACTCAGAAACGTTTTCGAAAATTTCATGAACCGCAGCTGCACGATATACTCAGAAACGTTTCCGAATTTTTTTTACAGTGTATTCAAGAAAATAATTGCATACCGTCCATTCCAACTAAATGCTGCTGTAAAAGATGGTTAGTTAAATTAATTTAAGATTAAAAAAACTCATATTCTTACAAATTCATACAAAACAATAAATTTTTTTACCTTGTATAACGTTATCCAAGTTTGTTAATCCAGTTTTCGCTTTCACCATTTTCAATCAACTCATACTTTAGAAGGAAATAAGGAAAACTAACATCATTTTGAGAAGCTCGAGAATACTACTAAGGGACGAATTAATTTCTGCAGCTGAAAGCAAACTAAGACTCATCGATTGCGTTAATAAATACTCAGAACAAACTGCCTGTGTTTACGTCAACAGACACACGTGGAACGCAACGTGGCAATGTTTTAGTTTCATCGGCAGTTTTGTAAATCACCGCAAGGTAGCGTATTCGAGCGCTGGAGTTCCAAATAGAAATTTAGGTCGAAATCTGATTTTTTTTTTTGATTACAATTTCTTATTCGTAGAAAGGAAGTAAAGTGAAATGAATCAATGATTATTTAAATCCCTAACAATTTTATCAATTTATTTCTGTTAGTTTTTTTTTTTTTTTTTTTGCCATCGGCCAACGGCATCGGCCATCGGCAATCGGCCATTTGGAGGAAAACAATCGGCCATCGGCCATCGGCCACCTTTGAACAATCGGCCAACAATCGGCATCGGCCCATCGGCCAAAAATTGCCATCGGTCGAGCCCTAGTTCTTTTTCTATTCCAATTTTAAGAACAAAAATATCATAAGATGAACGAGTAAATTACGAAATTATCATAACGTGGAACCGTAACATGGACGCAAGCCAATTGGCGAGAAAATTCACCATGCATTATTTGTAAATATACAGGCGAATCAAAAGACCTCTTAATTTGTCTATTACGGGCAAAGCCGTGCGGGTACCACTAGTTTTTTTAAATAAAGTGACACGAAGTTTAATATTTTTGAACAATTACTTTAAACGGTGAGCAGATTCAATTTCATTTTTTACGCTTCTGCACATGACATCATAAGTGATGAAATGCCATTAGCGCAGAGCGCAATATTTAATTCGCATCTTTACTCACATGTGCTGGCAACGATATGGTTGAAAGCAAGCGTATACCGCAATATTTAGTTCGCTTCTGAATTATCATTCGCTTGAAACGCGGTAGACAACAAGCGTAAGCATTCGGTGCACCAGTGGAGTACGTGCTAAAGTTCAACATTTGTGACGTGATAAAAACCATGCCTTGTTTGAAAAATCGAACGCTAAAAAATAATAATAAAATGCAAACATTCTGAAAATGAAAGATTTTCCTCGCTCCATGTTTCTTTTCTTTCTTTCTTTCTTTCTTTCTTTTTTTTTTTTGAGCAATCACGATTGCTTATTGCTTTCATTTGACTGTTTTTGGCGTTCCTATCATTTTATTTTCCCACCGCCACCCTCCGCAGCATTACCGTCGACCGGCTCCTCACGATGCTGCTCCTATAGCGAAAGCCGTCTCCAGGTTGCATCCATGTCCTACACACACGCCCATACAAACACAACTACACACACACGCATACACATACACACACACATGCACCTACACACACATACACAAACACATACACACACGCATACATACAGACACCTGCACCTACACACAACTACCCACACTTCATGTCTGCACACAGACACAAACACATATGCCTACACACACATACACATACCCTCCCCACACACACATTCATACACACAACAACCCACACACTTATGCCAGCACATAGACACAAACACACATGCCTACACACACATACACCCTACACACAAACACACATACCCCCCTCCCACACACACGCCTACATACACACACTCGTGATTGCGAAAAACATAATTTGAATTTAATATGTCAAAATTCAAATTAATTTTTTATTTATTTATTTATTTATTTTTTTGGCTCATTCTATCAATTTTAATGACTAAATGACTGATGGAAACTATCCGATTTTCCTTAGAGAAGGCAAATTCGAAAACTTATTTTCCTTGCAACCAAAAGCTGATGAGAGGGAAAAATCTATTGATGTTGAACATCTTTAAGACTTGAAATAAGGAATTTTAAAATTTTATCAGACTTCAAAGACATTTCAGTGATAGTTTAGTCAGTCTGCTATCCTTGGGAAAATCTAAGCTTGCCTTATTATTCAACTCGGAAATATTTGAATAATTAATGACACTACACGCTGCATTAGAATCTCGAAAATCCGAGTCTCGAAAGTCCAAAGTTCCGTCTGATTCGAGGATCTTTATTTTAAACTTTTTGTGTGACAGAAGTGATATAGTTCTTTTTTTAATTGTTCATAAAACAATGAAAAATAATAGCAAGTTAAACTATAGACTAATAATAAGAGTAGACCGAGCTTTCCCAGACTTGCTGACGAAAAAAATGGTTCACGGATACATCATGTGACTGGTGGAAGGCTTGGCGAAAACTTTGGCGGCATGGTTGCTAGATGGCAACATTATCTATAGTTTGGCACTCGACATGTATTTTAAGACGTAATGTATTTTCATTATAATTCCCTCCCCCCCCCCCCCCCCAGGTGCAGAGATTTAACTGTTTTTCTTTTAGTTATGCATTATTTTGGCATTAGTTTTTGATCACAGTTTTCAGTAACTTTTATTTCATTTGGAACTGCTACGTCAGCGTTGGCGTGAACGTAATAGCGTAAACGTTTTGCGTTAACGCAAAAATTTACTAATCGGTATCTTAAATTGAAATTTTAGGTAAAAATCTTACCGTTTGCCGATTTTTTTTTTGGGCGCTTGCATCTTTCATTGCTTATAGAGTTATTGAAATTGACTAAAGAAAATGCACAATACGATCTAAACGAAAAACTCACTATATTAACAAAATATTTACAACTTAGAATAACAAATTTACAAATCGGACTCCATAAATATTCCGTGTTCCATCAAATCTATTCATTTTATTTCTCGCGGGCGTTGATCGTCTGCTACGATCAACGCCCGCTGTTGCTAGGATATCCACCAGTCACATGGTTTGGTTTATGAGCAGCAAAAGGGTTGCCATAGCTCGGTCTACTCTTATTATTAGTCTACGAGTTGAACTACTTCCGCTTTTTAATTGTTGCCAAAAACAAAATAAAAAAAAAGAATTAGTAATTATAAAGTCAGTTTTGTTAATTAACTTAACTAATCTCAAGGCTGAACTTAAGCAGGCATATATTTGTAGACTTAAATTTTTCAAATAATGCAGATTTCTTTGATTCAAGTCAACTCATCAGTTTAAAAGCGTAATCCAAATAAATTAGTTTGTTAACTTTTATTAACAAAATTAACTTTATAATTACTATTATTTTTCAGTTTTAAGGCAACAATTAAAAAGCGAATTCAAGTATTGTTTAGTTTTCTCGTTGTTTATAATCTATTTTCTTCATTAAAATGTACAATTTTGATGAGGATTTGCTTAAGTCAGGCGCAGAAAGAACAAGAGCGTGACGTGAAAAAAAAAACGTGCGGGTGAAGTAACTGTTCAGAACGTAAAGAACTAAATAAAAGTTTCACTTCTATTACGTATCTTTACGACAAACGATTCTTTTATTTTTAGTATAATAATATTGCAATAATAAATACAATATATAAAATATAAAATGCAATCATAAATACTATAAGAACCAAATGTTTCGCCCAAAACTTCGGACTTTGTCTATGCTCTACTATTGAAGGGAGGGGAGATTCACAAAAGATTATGTTGTCGGAGATCCCCAAACATGGTCAATCGTGATGGGAATGAAACCCCTGCGACAGATGGTTCAGATTTGGTGAACATGGCACAGAATTTATTTATGCAGCTCCCAATTCCACCCCGGCTGTTCGATTTTCTGGAACATCTAACGTAATGAGTTTTGCTGGAGGGGTGAGAGATATTGGATCCAATTCTTGTCCAACAGACGATCAATAACAAATTCCGGGGGAAAAACAGTTGATAGGAAAGAAAAGAAAAAAAAAAAAATCCTGCTGTTTGGACGAGAGTTATATGTACTTGCCTCATAGGTCGATATCAGACACTGAAGTGCTTCAATTGCGATTGCAGGTTTTTTTCTCCACCCACTTTTGCAGGACCATTTCGTCGTTCTTATTGGGGAGACATCTTTACCCGATATGGAATCTATGTAATTTTTCAGGCATGGATAAATGCAAGAATAAATCATCCATTGGAAGGAATAAATATAGGATTTTATTTAAAAGTTTGAATTATTATCAATTTATTTATTTTAGTTATTTGCAACTTACTTTTATTGTTATTGAGCAATCACGATTGCTTATTGTTCTCATTTGACTGTTTTTGGCGTCCTATCATTTTATTTTCCCACCGCCACCCTCCGCACCATCACCGTCGACCGGCTCCTCACGATGCTGCTCCTCTAGCGAAAGCAGTCTCCAGGTGGCATCCATGTAATACACACACGCGCATACATACACAACTACACACACACACGCACACACGCACACATACACACACACACATACATCTGCACACATACATACGCATACATACAGACACCTACACATACACACATACATACACACAACTACTCACACATTCATGCATACATACAGGCACCTACTCATACACACACAAACACACACACACACACACAAACATACACACACACACACACAAACATACACACACACACACAAAAACATACACACAACTACCCACACATTCATGCCTGCACACAGACACAAACACATATGCCTACACACACATACACATACCCTCTACACACAAACACACATACCCCCCCACTCACAAACACACACGCTTACATACACACACTCGTGATTGCGAAAACATAATTTGAATTCAAGGTGTCAAAATTCAAATTATTTTTTTTTTCGGTTGATACGAGATAAAAATCGGTCTTTTTTTTCTTCTTTGAATTTTACATCATTTTAAAGCTCAGAAACAGCTGCGTAAGACGAAATTACTTCTAAAAAAAGGCATTAAAAATAGCAGGAGTTGTGTTAAATTAACACTTTCTTTCGAGACAAATCAAAACTATGCAGATATTTTATATTTTTTCTTTGGTTTAAGTTGTGAGTGAGGATTAGCTTATGATTCTCTATCATCTATTAAATAGTTTCTGGAAAGAATAAACATAAACAACTCTTACTTATAAAAAATGTTTCATAATTTCGACGCGCTTGAATAATAATAATTTCGATGTCTCATAAGCATGGGGAAAGTACAATTTAAAAATTATTTGTATTTGATAATTTATAAAATATATTTCGAACATAGGAGACACGTGTGTCCCAAGATTCTTAAGGGTCATTAAACGTTTAAAATATCGTTCTGAAGTGAAACTTTTTAAAAATAAATGATTGGGGGCTGGGGCATAGAGAACAGCCTCAAAGTAAAGATAAACTGGACTGGTCATTTTCCTAGATGAATGTCTTACCTTTCAGCCAAGCGGCTTCTCAGTAACGGTGGTTTTCGCGAAACGGAGGTAACTTAACTCCACTATGATGACCATAAATACCCTAAAACCGAACTCCCTTATTATAGTTAACAACATCCCTCATCCATCCAAACAGCCAAATTTTGCCTTCCGTTCAAAGGAAAGTGCAGACGATGTTTGAGGGACTAAACCTTTTCTCTTCTTCAGGAAGAAAACAATTTTGAGGTTCATACTTATGTTAACAGAACACCTAATAAAAAGAGGGTGTTCCCCTCCCCTCCCCAACTGTTTGATTAGTTACGGTTTCTAGAACCCATATTCGATTATCCGTCTTTTTCTATTTTCCGTGTACACCCGAACATTAATTAGCTCGGATTATCGAAAGGTCAGTGCTAACCAAAAACAATACGAATATCTTAAGTCTAAAGCTAATATTGTAGTTGTATGAGCTGTAATCTCACCTGCAGGACAGTCATTTTGGAGATCAGGAAACAGCAATTGAGGCAGTGATTGTTTTTAGAAATACATAATGTATTTGTATACGTATATGTGAGTTTTTTTGTACGCACATAATGTATCACTAGGGCAGTCAGAAAGACTTCCTGGAGGGGATTTTTTGATCACAAATACCTTCTGGAGGGTTTTTTTTTTAGCAATCACAATTGCTTATTGCTTTTATTTGACTGTTTTTGGCGTCCTATCATTTTATTTTCCCACCGCCACCCTCCGCACCATCACCGTCGACCGGCTCCTCACGATGCTGCTCCTACAGCGAAAGCCGTCTCCAGGTTGCATCCATATCCTACACACACGAGCATACATACACGCACGTACAAACAAACACACACACAACTACCCAAACATTCATGCCTGCACACAAACACATGCTTACACACACAACCCCCCCCCCCACACATTCATACACACAACTACCCAAACATTCATGCCTGCACACAAACACATGCCTACACACACATACCCCCCACCCACACACACATTCATACACACAACTACTTACACTCTTTTGCCAGCACACAGACACAAACACACATGCCAACACACACATACACCCTACACACAAACACACATACACCCCACACACAATCACACGCCTACATACACACACTCGTGATTGCGAAAAACATAATTTGAATTCAAGATGTCAAAAAATTCAAATTAATTTTTTTTTTTCTTTTTGAGCAATCACGATTGCTTATTGCTTTCATTTGACCGTCCTTGTCGTTGTGGTTCCTTTTTCAGCTTGGACACCAGCACCACCCCCCACCGGCCTCTGCAGGCGCGGCTCCGAGCACTGCCTCATGGAATCCGTTTCTCCTAGTCGGGGGCGTCCATGTCCTACACACACGAGCTTACACACACACACATACACGCTCATACACACAAGCCTTTACACACATACACACACGCCTACGTGCATACACACAAGTCTACGCACACACACAAGCCTACACATGCACTCACGCGCGCCTACACACACACACACACAACTATACACACGTAACCGCCCAGGAGGAGGGGTAGACTTGGGGGGACAGGAGCTGTTTGTAGAAACAATAGCCTCCAATGAGTAGGGCCCTGTCGCAACTCGTGATTGCGAAACACATAATATGAATTCAAAATTTCAGAATTCATTTATTTATTTATTTATTTTTTTTTTAATAATAAAAATACCTTCTAGAGGGGTTCTTTTGATCAAAAATAACATCTGAGGGTTTTTTTTTTTTTTTTTGATCCAAAATACCTTCTAAAAGGGGTTTTTGATCAAGACAGGCCTTTCATATGCATAAACTACTGTTTCAGAATTTACATTTATTAAAAACGTAAATCGATCAACGTGACCATTTTTTAAAGGACTTAATTTGCAACTTAGAAAAGTGGATGCGCCCCTTACTTTTGAAATTGACTGGCTATTTGTCTCCTATGCCCCCCCCCCCTTTGTACCAGCCGCCTGTGCCACCTGACCTCCGTTAATGATGGGTCTGGCATCTGGCATGTTGTTCGGAGAGAACGGAATGTGACAAATAGGTGTTCATGAGTTCATAGAGCACATAGTTACGATTATGCAATATTCATATGAAAATTATGTCATAGGACTCAGATCAGTTATTTCGAAGTTTTTCCGGGTGAGTGGGGAAGAGGCAAAGGATATCTGCTCAATACATGCTATAAGCGAAAAAGAAAAAACACCAGTGGTGCAGCGAAGGGGGGGGGGGTAGGAGTTGGGGTGAAAACATCCCCCCAGAGGCATTGGTTTAAAGAAAGGAGAATTGATTTAATAAGTGTGTATTGTATATTTTTCTCTCATGTTATTTCATAAAAACTATGATTTCATTTCGAATTTCAAGAAAGCTGTCTTCTGTGGCTATTTGCTCATAAATTTTTGAGAAGGTCATTCCCTCAAATATAACGTCATCATCCAATAATAAAGCTCAATTTTCCAAAAATAAGTGAACTGTGATAGCGCCTCCACTTACCCCCCCCCCCCGCCGCTTTTTTTTCGGTGGCTTTGAGAGATCAATCTATGTTTCCATTCACGTGGGCGTGGTTTCTGTCTGTATTAAGTACCCGTCGATCCCCCCCCCCCTGGAAAGTTCTGAAATGACGGGACTGTCAGTTGCATTCCCAGACTCAACACTGACTCACCAGACTTCGTTGAACGGAGCAAATTTCCATCAATATACGAGGGCATCCCGTTTATCGGACTAGAAATGTTGCCGTTGATGGGGCGAAAAACTTCCTTTTTAAGGCCCGGCCAGGAAACAGCCGTTTATTCTCAATTAAGTACCTCAGGAGGGCGAACATCTGTGGCGGTTTTTTCTCCACGAATGTAAGAACCATCAAGTTGAAACGGATTTGATTCGAATCTAATTCTCGGCAAAAGATGCAGGCTGACTGGACGACCATTTTGTAGCCCACGAGATATGGAAACAGAGTCACGATTTGAACGAGGGACGTGTTCCAAGACCCCTCGCATACAAGGGCGCCCATATAGGAGGCAAGGGGGGGGGGCTCAGGCGCCCCCTTAGAAATTAGACCTTCCCTGTTTTTAGTACTTTTTTCTTTGCAAAAATGTAAAAACATTCCTTTTCCAGCCATTAATGAATAATTTATTAAAAATGCCAAACTTTAATTCCTCTAATTTGTACTGAAATCGGTGTCTATGGGGAAAATATCCTGCTAAACAATGAGGAAAATATCTAAGCCCCCCCTCCCCCTTAACGTTTTGCATATGGGCACCCATGCCTCGCAACAGTCGAAATTTCGCGTTGTGGAAAACGTGTACATACGAATTTTTCATGAACATACTTTATTATTTTAGACATTTGTAAACACCCCTCAAACTATTTTAAACTGTTTCTTAACTATATGTAAGTCTTTTTTCTTAAAGAACTGAATGTTTAGTGTATTTTACAAAAGATGTATTGTTCAACATCAAATACAGTTTCGATGAATTAGATGAATGATAAATGGGGGGGGGGGGCATAAAATAAAACAATACAGTATGTACAGAATGTTAGTGATAATAAACCGCCGAACTATAATAGTACTGTACAGTAGATGCAGTAAAAATGAAGATTATGATGACATATGGGGCCGTGGTAGCCCGATCGGTAGAGTGTCGGATTCGGGGCCGGAGGGTCCTGGGTTCGAACCTCGATGGTCGAAGATCCACCGTCGTCATTAAAGGGGACTGGGTGACGTTAAATATGCTCGTGGTCTCAATATCCTCCAAGTGAAACGATACCTCTGGGGGTGCTAGTACTAGGTAGCTATTAGCTAATGGGCTAGTTTTAAATTCTCATTAACTGTTCGATCCGGTGATGGTGCTGCCATCTATCGGCATATAAAATAATGGAGGTAAGGCACTTAGTATGCAGTCCTCGACATAAATACAGTTGAAGTCAGTTGTGACTCTGAATAGGAATAGTACAGATTAGAGTTATTAAAGTTTGACCTTTTTAATAGCTTTTTCATTAATGGCTGGAGAAGAAATGTTTTTACATTTTTGCAAATAAAAAAGTGCTAAAAGGAAGTTCTAATTTCTAAGGGGAGCATGAGCCCCCCCCCTTACCCCCTATATGGGGCACCCATGGTGCAAGAGAATTTTGTGTTAGGTATTAAGAATAACAGTATTTTTATCATTTGGAAAAAAAAGGGGGGAATAATTAATTACATATAAATCAAATAAACACGTTTCTTAAATAATATATTATTCAGTGCTGTATTATAGAATAATTTTATACTCTATAACTGGGTATTTACTTACATATCATTACAATTTCTTTAAACATAACAATAGTTCATGAAGCGAAAAAACATGACTGCTGCAGTAATATGCTTTATCAAAAATGATATAAACTGTTTCAAGTTCATGCTCATTAGTTTAGTCAGCGCTATAAAATCTGCTCTGAAATCAACTAAAACCCAGCATTTTTAAGGTAAATTTTCCGAACCCCCCAGACGATTTCAAAGTATTTGTATCCCCCAGACGTTATGGGGAATACCCCACCCCGGTGTTGTTGCACCGCCAGAAATACAAATACAAAAGTGACGACCAGCAACAGGCTCTGGGCCCAGCTAGACTGGTCCTAATCAATTTACAATCCCCAGTGAAGATCAATGGCCCTCTCAAAACTATCTACTCCCTTGCTCATTACCACCTCTTCCGGTAAGCTGTTCCAAGGTTCCACTACCCTGCTAAAATAATAGTTTTTCCTAACATCCATGTTAGCCTGAGATTTAAATAGCTTAAAACAATGACCCCTTGTCCCATTTTCAGTGCTAAACTTCAGCCCCGTAACATCTTTCGTTTTAATAAATTTAAACAACTGAATCATGTCCCCTCGGTCTCTTCTTTGCTCAAGACTGTACATTTTTAGCCTTCTAAGCCTGGAATCGTAGTCTAAGTGAGAAAGTCCATTTATTAGCCTTGTAGCCCGCCTTTGAACCCTTTCCAATACATTAATGTCTTTCTTAAGATAAGGAGACCAAAACTGAACAGCATACTCCAAATGAGGTCTTACCAAACTTCTATATAAGGATCACAGCCTAAATCCACCTGTGATTCCAATGCTGCCTCCTCTGAAAAAACATTCAAATGACTGTTCTGTTTAACCGCTTCACTATTTTACTGAATATCGACATTTTATTTATCCGACTATATATAAATTTAGTTTCCTGTGTTGAGTTGAGAACCAAAATGGCGATGGCGTACGGCCTTTTCCTAACGCGTCAGAAGCACTTGATGTCTCGGAATCTTCAATTAATAAACGCTCTGAAAGCCCACTTACTGTTTTGACGACCTCACTAATGAAAGTGCCAAAGTTGGATTTACCCAATCGTATGTCCACACGAGTATAATTCGTCTTCTTACATTTCTAACTGTTTTTATCCATCAAAAACGATTTGTCGTTTAAGAGAGTTTTTTCCAAAGTCATAGATTTTATTTAAAACTAGAAAATCTCCCGTCAAGGTATGAAGGGTGAAAATTGCTTCTACATTTGACCGAAGCAACTGCCTGCTACGTAATATTTTTATAGTTGAAATTTTAACCCTAACTCGGTGCATTAAACCTAAACTCCAGTAGATAGCGTTCATTGTTGACCACTTTTTCGTTTCTTCATTCCCTTGAAATGACAGTGTTGACAGTAAAACGGTTAAGGAGTCACAGTTCCTTTTGAACTATTTTTTCAAATTTATAAAGATTGTTTTTCTTTCAAACCATAACATACACACTCATTTCGCAACCACTAATTTATTTTCAAAATCTTAAAATATTGCCCACATTTTTTAAAAATTCAAAAAATTTAGGAAAATTTCAATTTTTAAAAATCCTTAAGGCTTTTTTGTTTTTGCACTTATTTAAAAAAAAGATTTTTGCTAAGAAATCACAATATTCATCTCTAAAAATCTGTGCATTCATTTGTTTATATATGTATTGGAACATTTTCTGTGATTAATTATGTAAAAATTCGTACTTTTTTTTATAAAAAAATTTTGTTTTTAAAGGTATAACATGCTCTAAACATTTGAGTAATTTATAAAATGCTTATCCAATGCACAGTTTTGTTAAATATATTATCCTGACTGCAAAAAGTATTACTTTAAAGCTGTATCTTTAATAGAAAAAAAAAATCCTTAGGGAATCCTTAGAGGTGAAAACACACACACACAAAAAAAAAAAAAAAAAAAAAAAAAGATCACCGAGAAAAAGCAATTTAAAATTCTTCTTTTGCATAAGAACACATAGTGGGCATGACCTAAAACTACTCATATCTTTTTAAATATCTCTACATAGTATAAAATGAAGTCCCCAAAAAGCGTCTGTGTGTTTGAACTCGCAAAACTCGAGAACTACCCGGCCGATTGTGCTGAAATTTTCACAGTTTGTTCCTTTAAGTCCTGAGAAGGTTTGCAGACCAGTTCGAATAAAATTCGATGAAAAGTTCTTTTTTTTATTCCAATCACGTCCAATTTTCACATAAATTCTCAAATATGGGGGTGAAAAATTACTTGCATATATTAATATTACATATCGTTAGAAAGGGTAGAATTTTCCGCGTTTGTTTCAATGCTCTAACTTTATTACGGCGGGAGTTATTTTCGTTTTTAGCTGGAATTTTTTTAGGCTTAGCTGAAATTTAGGTACTACTTTCTCCAGTAAATAAATCACTAAAAAGTGAAGAAATGGTCCCACAGTTTTCTTTTTGACGCCATTGGAAAAAGCGACATTTTTTACTCCAGATCTAACTCGACCTTTGGTCGAAAAAATAAGTTTTTATCTCGAAAGGAAAAAAAAAGCTACAAGCCTTTTAAAATCAAGTTTAAGAAATCTCGATTCTATTTAAATTGTGAATCATTTTCTTTCGCATTTTAATTCCTTAAACTTATTTTATTTTGTGTTTCCATAGTTACGCATTTTGAATCCGCTTTTCTGGATTTAATTTCTTAAAAGTATTTTAATATCTGTCGTCAATGTTTGGAAGGTAAATCATGATGGTTTTTTTTATTTATTTTGTACGCTTGATTGTTGAATATACGTCACTTGACACAATTTTTATTTTCAAGGTAGACCGGGCAAAGCAGCTAGTTTGAACTAAAGCGATGAAACTTTTTACCTGTGTTTGGAATAATTTGTAGTTTTGAAATAAGCAATAAAATATTTTTTGATCGTTTGGTCATTTTTGAGGTACTGTGACCCCTTGTGACGGATCCAGTTTAGCCTCGTCACAATAAAACATTTCCCTGCCTGTCAAACACTACCAAAAAAATATTATCAAATTATCATGCCGTGGAGCGAGTTTCATTGTTGATGACATCAGAAGCGTTACTCGATCATTCGCCATTATATATAAATGAGGATAATTATCCAGTTCAGATGAAAAACTGTTGCTTGATAATAAAATATTAATAAAATTGAAAGGGATAAGCTCCCTTTCGGGGCTGTCCACAAATGATGTCACGCTCTGTGGTGCAGGGAGGGGGGGTCATGAAATTGTAAGAAGGGGGAGGAAGGAGTAACAAGAAGTAAGAGACATCACGCAGTTTTTTAAAAACAAGAACATCAGGGATGTGCCGATCAAAACTCGCTTTTGGAGCAATCTTGGAAGCAGGAAAATGGTGAGTTTGGAGCAGTAAAACTGAATTTGGAGCAGCCTGGAGCAGTAAAATTGCAAATTTCGAGCATCTTGTAGCAGCAAAATTTCAATTTTGCATTAATATGGAGCAACTATGTATATTTCACGCACAGAAACGTGTGCGATATGATAAAATAATAATAAAAAAAGAGATTGAGGATGCAAACACACCATAACTCCAACTACTAATTGAAGCTCTCTTAATTATATTTATTATTATTACCTTTTTTTGTCTAATATTTTTCACATAAGACAAGCCCTGTCCTGCTCTGCTTTTTTTTTTCTTTTCCAAAAAAAGGAAGTATTGTATTCGCGAAAAAATTTTCACTCAAAATTCGGCCTTAATTTCCATTTTGCTCACCCCCGAATTAATGTTGAGTTTTTTTTTTCAACTCGACCGTATAAACACTCGAAATATCCATTTTGACATTCCCCGAGTTAATTACAACGACTTTTCTCGTGACGTGCGTATGTATGTCGCATAACTCAAGAACGGTATGTCCTAGAAAGTCGAAATTTGGTACGTAGACTGCTAGTGGGGTCTAGTTGTGCACCTCCCCTTTTGGTTGCATTCGGGTGTTTCTAAAGGAGTCTTTTGCCCCTTTTTGGGGGGAAATCATTGTTAATTTCGATGTATACTCAAGTTGTGTTATAATTTGGCGGACAACTTGGCGATATATTGCCAGTTTTTTGGTCGCCAAGTTTTGTCACCAAGTTGGCGATTTTTTTTTTAAATCTAGTTTCAATTTGGCCACTGGTGGTGATATTAGAGAGTAAACTATTGAATCACATTAAAATTGCCAATAATGGGAAAATGACATTAAAATTGGAGAGTAAAAGGAAGTCATGTGATGCACACATCAGCACGTTTCTTATACTTCTTCTGATTTAAATTTAATCCACACATTTACTTTGCTTAATACATCTCTGATTTAGTGCACATTTAAGTTATGGTGCTTTGATACCTATTTTTAAAATTTGTTTGCTGTTAAGTAGTTCATATATGTAAACGGCATAAGATAAATAGTGTACGTAAAACTCAAAAACATATTCAAAAAGGCTAAAAAAAGGTAATTAAGAATGGTTAAATTTAAAAGCTTTACCTCAACAAGTTACAAGTGAGTTTATTGAGCTAATAATTAATCTTTTTTTTTTAATGGAATGTGTAAGTTATTTACTTATATTTGACCTTATATATACATACAGCCTGAGTAAAAACTTTAAGGCCAGTATAATTTTCTTTAAAAAAAAGGAAAATGAAATTAAAGGGATTTTAACATTATTGTATTATTAATTATTAATGTTTATTCGTAAGAAATAACGCAACAGACAGGATTTGTAAAGCATGCAATAACCAGAAAAGCAGTGGTTTATCCAAAGTTAGCATTTCAGCTTGAGTAAAAACTTTGAGGCCACTAGTATTTTTTTAAAAATGCAAGTACTTATACTGTAACAAATGTCACCTCAGTTGACAAGATTGTGGAAACCCTTCAACTTGCAGTTTTGTGATTAATTTCTTCAAAGTTTTTATTCCACTTGTGACGATATCGTAAGATAAACAGTTAACTGTTCAAGAAAGAGGACAGATTGAAGCTTTTTCTTCAACAAGGATAAGTAGGCGTACTATTGCGAAAAAATAGGAAGATCGAAGACTGAAGTCAACATTTTTGTTTGATTTAAACACAATTAGGGTAAAAAGAAAACCCGGGAAAACTTAAAGCTTTGTCCTCGCGTCATGGAAGAAGAGTTTGAAAACTTACATTACTCAACTGAAAAGTACCTCAACCAGGAAACTTGTTCAGATGAGAGGTTTAAATGTTTGTCAAAAATGATATATAACACAATTAGAAGGTGTGAAAGTTTTTATTAATGCTGCAAAATTGCTTAAACCTCAGTTATTGAAATGCACAATATGGAGCGTTTCAACTTTAGCTAGGAAATCATGACGTGGGATAACCAATGGATACAAATAATTTTTTCTAACGGAAAGAAGAGGAGTTTGGATGGACCAAACGGATGGAAGTACTATGGGCATGATTTAAGAAAAGAAAAAAAAAAAAATATTCTACTAGCGCCAATTAGATGGAGGCTCTGTCAGAACTTGTGAGCGCTTTGCTTACAATGGTGTGTGCTCAGTTGCGTTTGTTTCAGGTAAAATAAACTCACAAGTATATCAAAATGTCCTCCCAAGCTATCTTTTACCAAATGCCGAATTTATTGCTGGAGAAAATTTAAAATATCAGCAAAACAATGCATTTATCCATCCGAGTAACTGCAAAAAATAGGCTCCAAGTAAACAATGTTGAAACTTTGAAATACTAACTAAGTCTCCAGATCTTAACCCAATAGAGAACTTATTGGGTGACTTAGCAAGAGGAGTTTATGCAAAGGAGAGACATTTTACTTCATTAATAGCGCTGAAATCTACTATCGAAGATGAATGGTAAAAAATACATCCCGAATTTTGTCAAAAACTAGTTTCATTCATGAAAACAAGAATATTTGAAGTAATTTGAAGGAATGGCTCCCACACAAGCTTATAAATATTCGAATTTTTGTCCTCATATGCTTTTTTCTATGTTGGCCTTAAAGATTTTACTCAGGTTCAAATATTGATCTCTCATATTTTCTGATAATGAAACACTTACAATTAAACTTTTTTGTCTTTTTTACTTGTATTTAAGGTTAATAATTATCACTCATATGACTTTTCGATTCTAAGATTAAGGTGTGTCGAATTTCTCAAAAAAGTTCACTGGACTTAAAGTTTTTACTCAGACTGTATATACATATATATAGGCATATACTTTATATACTGAACTTATTGAGTAACAAATCTGAAGATCAAGAAAAGGCAACATTAAAACCTTTTATTTTTAACTGTTTGATATTTAATCACAAAATTAATAATGAAATTACAATGAAAAAAAAAAAGATTTTGAGAAATGATGTTATAACAAATGGAATTTTAAAATACACGTGAAAAAAAATGTGGGGAAAAAAAAAGCTAAGCTAAGAACGGAAAAAAAGGCCTGAATCTGAGAAACTTGAAGTATGTGCATATTCACTGCCAGATCATTAGCATTCCCCGATTTTTGCTATCTTAAGTGTCTCCAACAAAAATTAGAGATTAATTTTCTGTCCTAAAATCTGAAGAAACCTAAGACTAAAAACTGGCATACAATATTGATTTTTACAGATGACATTCGCTTAAACCAATTTGGATGCAACTGGATTGACATTTTCGAGTGAGCGTGGCAAAAAGACGAACTTAAAAGTTCTCTTCTTCTGAAAACAAAAGATAAGAATAGTTGAAAATAATGATCAGTACAAAATTTTTCGAGTCAAAGGAACAGAATCACATAATAATTTATTTATTAATCATTTATTAATAATCATTAATAATTAATAATAATTTAAATATTAATTAATAATCATTTATTAATGAAAACAATCGAGTTTTGCAAAAGCGGATGCAATCGGATTTTGAAATGCGCAAAAAAATCGGGACTAAGTCAAACAATCGTAAAAACAAGCTCCACATTCATAAACTTGATGATAAAACTGCAAAAACTGCCAAATATGCTGAAGAAACTACAACATTAAATGCAAAATCGCACTTTTGGCGCAGAAAAGTCCATTTAGCGGTCTTTTGGAGCAGTTTGGGGCAGGATTGACGATTGGCACATCCCTGAGAATATGTTTAAGGAATGTAACGTGACGTGTGACAAACGGCAATGGATGGGGAGAGGGTGTGGTGAAGTGTGACACTTCGTGACAAAGGGTCAAAAGTGTTGAAAAAAAGTGTGACATTATTTACAGACAACCCCTTTTGTAAAATTAGAGACAAACGCATTCATGTTATTGCAGATTTTGATTAAACTCTTATAGGCTGCCCCTGGTACCTTGATGCTTGACCTTGGACAAGTTCATTTTTGCTAGGGATGAAAAAGAAAATTCTTCTAATGGCACAATGCCAATTCATCGTTATCGGGAACGTAAAACTGTTTTCTTTGTCCCTATTTTAATAAATTACGATTGTTTTAGCTACAGCTGATGGAAAGCCAACTTTTTAGAGGCAGACTGTAACACATAAACCTAAAGCTTACAGCTAGAAGGTGGGGGGGGGGGGGGGGATGAGTGGAGAAAACTATAATGCATGAAAAATGACGATTATCTTAACAGAAATGAGGAGTGCTCATTCGCACCTCCGCAGAGTAATGGCGTACCCCCCCCCCCCCCCAAGAACAAGAGTTCAACAGAAAAAAAAAATACTCCTAAAAACTCCCACCCCTTACAAATTTCAATAGCACAACCTGCTACATGTCCCCTTCCTTCTCACTTGGTGGCTACCCCTTCAGAAATTGTATAATTTTTTATTTTTTTTTCTAAGAATTGACTTCAGAACTTGTAATAAACTCAGGCCTTTAAAACTTTAATAAGATAACTAATGCAATGTTTTTCTTTAAAAAAAATCAATAAAATAAAAAATAAAAAGGTCCTTTTAAATAAGATTTCTTTTATCAATATAGCTGTATTTCTTTTTTAAAAAAATGTAACAATATACACTTCAGTGACTTGATTATTTAGAACAGGGATTCCCAAACTTTTTCCGATTTGCGGCACCTTTTAGTCACTAAATTTGATAGAATAAGAAAAAAAAAAAAAACTTTTATTTTCCAACATTGAATTGATTAATTTTTTTAAAATGTTATATTCCCATAACAAGATATTTCATTACGTGACGTCACAATTGAAGACAGCCATCTTGAATCGGATCATGTGGTTGTCTTTTCTGGCAAGATATCTTTTGGAGATTTTTCGTTGCAAGTAATTATTAGCGGAGCATGAATTGGATGGTTTCCTTCAGTCGAAACTACTACTTTTAGTCATTGAAATGGATAGAATGAGCAAAATAAATAAATAAATAAATAAATAAAAAATAAAAATAAATAAATAAAAATAAATAAAAAAAAATAAAAATAAATAAAAATAATAATAATAACATGGACCCAGAAAATACTTTCATTTTCCCCCAACAGATTTTTTTTTAATTAATTTTTTAAAATGTCCGATTTTTCAAACAAGGCGTGGTCTTGATGACGTCACAAATGATGCACTTTGCCGCATCTTTCTACTACGTTTCCACGTTATGATAATAAAGCAGCGAATTAAAATTGCGCTCTACGCTTGCTATCAACCATATCGTTGCCAATACACGTGAGTAAAGATGCGAATTAAATATTTTGCTCTGTGAATGGCAACACTGAATGGCATTTCATCATTTGTGATGTCATCGGCAGAAGGTGTAAACAATGAAAACGCTCCAATTTAAGTAATTTTCTTAAAAATATTAAATGTAAACAAATTATTTAAAAAATGGCCAGATCCTATGTTTTTAAGCCTGCTCTTTCAGAAAAAAATACTTTTAAAATTTTGGAAACAACCCCATTGTTAGTTTTAAATAAAATGTTCATTTGGCGAAATTCGGCAATGTCCTGAAACTTTGTTCGGGTAACCATAGCGACTTCTTCACTTGTGACGTCAAGAGAAAAAATGAAAACAGCAACTGGTCATCTTTTAAGATTATTTTTTAAACAGAGAAAATAAATCAAAATTTAAAAAGAAACTAAAAATAGAACTTTAAAGAAAAAAAAATTCAAAAATGAGAAACAACCTAATTCCGAAGACCCGGGTTATAAGCAAACACAGACGCATCTATTATTTTGCAGGGATGAAAAATGGCCGAATTCGAAGCTGAGACATATTGAAAGGAATTATGCGCTTCTAAGCAGACCCGGCTCCTGGGGTAGGCAACCTAGGCGGCCGCCTAGGGCTGCAAATTTCGAAATTGAAACATTTTTTTTTACGTATGAATATTTGTTTCAGCATCATAGAAATTCACTGCTTCAATAATAAAAGAAATAATTATTTAGAGTGTGTACCAGTGCTCGGATATACAAAACGTAGTTCAATTTTAGAGGTACAAGAATTTCAATTTTAGAGGCAGCAAATTGCATGATTTAAAAGTCTTTTGGAAATACTAATATCTGTTTCAGTGCCATAAGTTGCACTACCTCAGTGTTAAAAAAGATAATTTAAAGTGCATACTAGTGCTTGGATATGCAAAACCCAGTTTGGAATTTAACTAGAAACTCGCTTTAATTTTAAGCGCTTTACAATTATTTTTATTCTATTAATATATCATTATTGAGCAATCACGATTGCTTATTGCTTTCATTTGACTGTTTTTGGTGTGCTATCATTTTATTTACCCCCCGCCTCCCTCTGCCAGCATCACCCGTTGACCGGGTCCTCACGATGCTGCACCTCTAGCGAAAGCAGTCTCCAGGTTGCATCCATGTCCTACACACACGCGCATACATACACAACTACACACGCACATACACCTACATACATGCATACATACATACAGACACCTACACATACACACACACAAACACATATGCCTACACACACATACACATACCCCGCCCCCACACACACAAACACTCACTCATACACACAACTACCAACACTCATGCCTGCACACAGACACAAACACACATGCCTAAACACACACCCCCTACACACAAACAAACACGCCTGCATACACACACACACTCGTGATTGCGAAAAACATAATTTGAATTCAAAATGACAAAATTAATTCAAATTAATTTCTTTTTTTATATTATTTTTACTATGCAATGAGGTGGGGAGGGGCAGAACGTGGCACTTGTCAATATCGTCTAGGGCAACAGAGAAACCTCTTAAACTCCTTCATTTAGACGACCGTTTAGTTTACTATGCTAAACATGGGTGGGAAATGTAAATGAAGAAATTCATTGTAATTTTTTAATGTGCCAATTAAAAATAATTTCGCAATTACAATAAAACCTCTCCTTACGGACACCACACAAAGGCGGACACCTCTCTTTTGCAGACAATTTTTAATTCCCCAGTTCCAAAGCAAATAACATCATTAAACCCGTCCTGCAAACACCTCTGTTGGGAAAAAAAATAAAAAAATGTCCCGTTAGTGTCTGCATTAGAGGAATTTTACTGTACTTTAAATTAATTGCATACTTTTAACTATATTTCCCACATAAAAACAATGCACAGACATGCTTGATTGTAACTCCTAATTTTTTTAAACCTATGATTTGAATTATTCAAAAAAAATCTATTTAAAAAACCTTTTCAAAAATATAGCCCCTAAAAATGCAAAAAACAATATTTTTTAAACATTAAATAAATCTTTTTTTTTTTGCAACACATAAGTTTTTATATTAGTATTTTTAGAGCTTGCAGTGATTTAATAAACTAACTAAAAAAGTTGATCAGACAAAGTAGATGTCACATTTTAAAAAGGGTTGTATCCTGCAGAAGGTAGTTCGGTCTTGGTTTAACCTCTTTCAGCTGCCATTAGCCAGAGACTGCAACGCCTCCCATAGTTTATTTGAATTGGGAATTTTCATTTTTGATAAGAATCAAGCAAAGGCACCCATATGGTGGAGGGGGGCAAGTGGGAGCTCAAGTCCTCCCCCCCCCGAAATTAGAATTTCCATGCTTTTAGTCTTTGCAAAAAATGTAAAAACATTTATTCTCCAGCAATTAATGAACAAGTTATTAAAAATATCAAATTTTAATAACTCGAATCTGTACTAAAATAGGTTTCTATGGGGAAAATATCCTGCTAAACCATGGGGAAAATACCTGAGCCCCCATTTAAAATTTTGCATATGGGCACCCTTGGAATCAAGTGGAACATTTTTTTTGAAAATATGAATAAAAATTTAAAGTTTAATATATTTTTTTGGTTTCAAATAATATCAATGCTTATTGTTGTAAAAAACATTTTCAATTAAAGTGATTATAGTTAAGGTATAATAGATGGCAGTTAAAATGAGGGCTGCAGAATCAGAGTCTGGCTGATTTCGGGGTAAACGAGTTGGAGTCGGTCATTTTCAATCCAAGTCCGAAACTCTGCCAGTACTTGTAGAGTCGGAGTCGGACTGATTTGGGGTAAAGGAGTTGGAGGCTTTAAAATTTGCCCGAGTTGGTCAGTTTCCCTCCAACTCTGCAGCCCTGGTTTAAATACACATATCTTTAGCAGATATAGCAAAACAAAATGTGATTTTAAAAAAAAATATGAATTTGCTAATCTGAGATATAAAGAAAAAACAATAAAACCCAAACCCATATAGGTTTTTTTTAAACACCAAAAAAAAAAAAAATAATAATAATAATAATAATAAAAAAATAACAATAATAAATTGAACTTTCATCTTAGGTAAAACAAGTTTTTTATTTATAAGACTTTTGGAAAGAATTACAGTGCATGTTATTTCCACAATTTATATAATATAAATTTAAATGCTGCAATAATAATAATCTACTTCTCCATACATTCTATCGTTGTTTTTACCCATAAATTTTTGTGCCCACCCAATATTTTACAAAAGCTTTCACTCCTGCTGCTAAAAATCACTAAGAGTTGGAAAACTAGAAAACTTTTCGCATTGAAAAACTTTTGTAACCCCAAAACATTTATTCAAGATTTTTTACAATTTGTAATCCAACAGCCTGGTTTGCTCATCAGTTGTTCCCTCGGAACAACAAAAATTTTAGGTTTTATTTGGATCATGATTCAAAGAATAAATTTACAGTTGATTTTAAAGATTGAATTTTCAGAACAATCTTTTAAAACAAATGATAAAGAAAATTTTTCAATTTATTTTAAACGGCAAAACAATGTCTGATCAAAATTAATTCATCCATTTGTTAAAAGGTGGGAAACAATTAAATGTAGGGGAATATGGGACAAAGTGAAATAGTTACTCCTCTTTTAGTGCCATTTACCTGGAAATATTTTAACTATGTAGTACAGTGTTGCCAGATTGGGGGAATTTTCCCCATTTTGGGGAAATCTGGTGCTCTCTGGGGAAATTTTGGGGAAATGGGTTTTGAGGGGAATTCTTTGGGGAAAAATTTTTTTCCTTGGGGAAAACCTGGGGAAAAAAAAACCTCGGGGGGAAAAAAGAATTTTTTTCGTATTTAGATTTGCATCAAAAAGTAGCGGGAACATTGTTTGTATCAAACAGCGTTTGGTTAGCTTTGCTCAACTTGATGGAATTTGCATATTGTGGAATATTATGCCATGGAATTCGCAATTAATGTTCTGCGTGAGTAACTAGTTGATGCGTGAAACAGGTAAAAATAAGTGTGATGAAGAGTGTTCTTGGATAAATATATACAAAAATCATAGTTTAAATATACATACAGAAGCAGAGTAGTAAATGCGAGTAGAAAAAAATATTTGGTTATTTCTTATCTCTCGGTCAGGCGCTTGTATTTATGACTAGTGGCACCCGCACGGCTTTGCCCGTAGTAGAAAATGAAAAGGTATTTTGGTCCTCCTGTATATTTACAAAAAATGCATGATGAATTTCTCGCCAATTGGCTTGCCCACGTTACGGTTCCACGTTATGATAACTTGGTAATTTACTCGTCCATCTTATGATAATTTTGCTCGGGAAAATGTTCTTAAAATTGGAATAGAAAAAGAAAAAAATCCAATTTTCCAAAAATCGCTTAAAGGTGCACACCCCTATGTTACAAACTAATTCTTTGCCAAATTTCATGAAAATCAGCCGAACGGTCTTGGCGCTATATGCGCGTTAGAGATCCTGACAGACAGAAAGAGATCCGGACAGAGAGATATCCAGACAGAGAGACTTTCAGCTTTATTATTAGTAAAGATAAAGAAAGATAAAGACAAAAAAAAAAGCGAAAATGTGAAGAAAAAAAATTTGGGGAATTTTGGCTATTTGGGGAAAAAAAAAATTTTCAAGAGACAAAAATATTAGAGGAAGTCGATTCATTTTATAATAATATTAGTGGAAAAATAATTTTTGCATTTGGGGAATTTTGGTAGAAAACATCGCTTTTTGGGGAAAAGTTGGAAGGGAATTGGGGAAATCTGGCTTTGACCATCTGGCAACACTGATGTAGTAACACATGTAGTCTATTCCAGTCAAGAAAAAATTACCTCCAAAAATCAAAGCATAGGATAAAAAATAATTTTCCAAAATAGATACTCAAATTGTAATATTTTGCTGTAAGCAAACATTTTTTTTTTGATATAATCAAATGATAAAGTTTTGTTATTTACATTTTTTAAGTATTAATTGGAACCTTCTAATATTCGGTGCATTATTTATTTAGTTAATATTTAGCTTATTTGTGTTTTTAATATTTTTTACAATTAGTCAAGTACATGCGGGGCAAAGTGGATAGGGTAAAAGTGAAATAGTTCGTTTTGTTTACTCATTTAATCATTTACTAAATCACTTACATATTTATCTATTAACTAATTCATTTATATTCCATCATTTAATAATTCACCTGTTTTATTCATTCTTTATTCACTCATTTATTTTTTCTCATGTATTAATTAATCATTAACTAAATTGTTAGTTTATTGTTTCCTTATCTTTCCATTTATTAAACATCCTTTTATTTGCTTATTATTTTATTCAAAAATATTTTTCACAATCGAATAGAAAATATTTCATTCGAAAAATATTTCATTTTTCACTTTTGCTCCATGAAAAAAAAAGTGAAAAATTTTCCACTTTTTTTATGAAGGCACAATTTTACTGACAAAGGCTATGGGGCGATAACTTACAAAAAAAGAATGTTTCAATGCAAATTTTATTATAAAATACAACATTCTTTCTTTATATACTGTAATTTTCAAAACAAATTTTCCATTTGTTCATTTTGAAAAAGCTTAAGTCATCTTAACCATTTCACTTTGCCCCACATTCCCCTAAATCTTGGCAAAAAAAACCCTTAAGAACAATTTTGGAGTACGCAAAGGGGTGAAAGACAAATGGCACTTCAATTTTAAATTTATTCAGCACCTTTTACACCCAATTTTTCATCTATTATAAGAAAAGAAATAATCTGAGTAAAATTGATTGGGTTAAAATAAATAAATATATATATATATATTACTCATGGTTTTAATTTTCAACACATAGACTAATAATAAGAGTAGACCGAGCTTTCCCAGACTTGCTGATGAAAATTGGTTCATGGATACATCATGTGACTAGTGGGAGGCTTCGCGAAAACTTTGGCAGCATGGTTGGTAGATGGCAACATTATCTATAGTTTGGCACTCGACATGTATTTTAAGACGTAATGTGTTTTCATTATAATTTTTTTCCAGGTGCAGAGATTGAACTGTTTTTCTTTTAGGTATGCATTATTTTGACATTAGTAATTAGTTTTTGATCACAGTTTTCAGTAACTTTTATTTCATTTGGAACTGCTTACGTCAGCATTGGCGTGAATGTAATGACGTAAACGTTTTGCGTTAACGCAAAAATATACTAATCGGTATATTAAATTGAAATTGTAGGTAAAAGTCTTACCGTTTGCCGATTCTTTTTGGGCGCTTGCATCTTTAATTACTTAGAGAGTTATTGAAATTGACTAAAGAAAATGAACAGTACTATCTAAACGAAAAACTCACTATATTAACAAAATATTTACAACTTAGAATAACAAATTTACAAATCGTACTCCATAAAAGATAATTCTTCCGTGTTCCATCAATTCCATTTATTTTCATTTCTTGCGGGCGACTACGATCCACGCCCGCTGTTGCTAGGATATCCAGCAGTCACATGGTTTGGTTTACGAGCAGCAAAAGGGTTGCCATAGCTCGGTCTATTCTTATTATTAGTCTATGTTTCAACAGAATAAAACACTTTCTTAAAATTATGGACTAATGACCTGTACTCGGGTAAAAAGATCAATTTTATGACTAGAAGCAAATGTTGAATAGGGAAACGTACACTTGGCTATGGCTAGTTGATTTTTGATGCAAAAGCTGCATTTTCATGACGTTATTTGCACAGAAATATATTTGCATGAAGTGGATGAGGTAGATCTTTCTGATAGTTCACAACAAAGTGACACAAAAGAAAGCTTATGATTGTAAATTATATAAAAATTACATGGTTATTGCTAGGGATAATACATATGTTACTATATGTTTATTGCATCGAAAATGGTAAGAGAAAAAAAAAATATTCACTTAAAAAAATATTTACCTTTACATAAATAATTACATTTACATAATTTTTAACTGTAAAATCTGTCTGATTTGAATTTTTCCCATGATTATTCTTTACAATCGAAATTGGGAATAATTTGAGATGAAAGCAAAATATAGTTTAAGAGCTATCTTGTAAAGATGTTGAAAGCTTCATATAAAAGTACTGCTGTGGAAAGATAACTGCAATTTTTTTTGTTGTTGCAGTTTTGTCATTTATTGCACATTATTTTTACTTATTTGGTTTCTGCTAAAATAAAGCAAGAAAATAGCATCAAATTTTAACATTTTCCTATTGTTACTTTTGAATCCAAAATGTGTTTCTTCAAATATTTGAAAAACTCATTTCTGCATATACTGCGCTTTACCTTCCCACGGCAGTTCTTATAATAGGTGGGCATTCTCACACCTAAATTCATGGGTTCAAACCCAGTCCCAGTCTGCCACCTGTTGAAGATACAGAAAATTGTTATGGTTATGTGCAGAGACCAACAAAAATGGAAAAATCTTAGGCACCAGAAAAATAATTTTGCTGAGTTCATAGAAAAATTTCAAGTGTCGAGGTTCTTTTTTAGCCGCCCAGGATTTGTCGGACTCGGGCTATGGGTCTTGATGAAAATTCTCTCGAGCATCGATTTGGCTTGTGGTGGCATCGGTAAGGCATCGGACTCGTGACTGGAGGGTCCCGGGTTCGATCTTTGCTGGTCGAAGATATAACGTAAAATAAGCGTTAAATGGAATAAACGGAAAATCACGAAGTTTTAAGAATTATGCTGTTCAGTTTTGGTCTCCTTATCTTAAGAAAGACATTAATGTATTGGAAAGGGTTCAAAGGCGAGCTACAAGGCTAATAAATGGATTTTCTCACTTAGACTATGATTCCAGGCTTAGAAGGCTGAAAATGTACAGTCTTGAGCAAAGAAGAGACCGAGGGGACATGATTCAGTTGTTTAAATTCATTAAAATGAAAGATGTTACGGGGCTGAAGTTTAGCACTGAAAACAGGACAAGGGGTCATTGTTTTAAGCTATTTAAATCTCAGGCTAACATGGATGTTAGGAAAAATTATTATTATAGCAGGGTAGTGGAACCTTGGAACTTACCGGGAGAGGTGGTAATGAGCTTGGGAGTAGATAGTTCTAAGAGGGGCCATTGATCTTCACTGGGGATTGTAAATTGACTAGGACCAGTCTAGCTGGGCCCAGAGCCTGTTGCTGGTCGTCACTTTTGTATTTGTATTAGTTACGGAAAGAATTTGTAAAATGATTGATACTTTTATAAATTGTTCAATTACGTTCATAAATTGCAGTTTAAGAATCACTGGACTGTGGTGGCCTGATCGGTAAGGCATCGGACTTGTGACTGGAGGATCCCAGGTTCGATCTTTGCTGGTCGCAGATCCACCATCTTCATTAATTGTGACTGGGGGATGTTTAAATATGCTCGTCGTCACAAAGTCCTCCAAGTGAAACAATACCTCTGGGGGTGCTGGACCAGGGATTGCTCGTTTTCTAGTCTGGTTCAAAAAAATCAGAGCTGTCTTCAGGTTCCCATCCAACTGGTTAAACCACAAATAGTGGTAGGTACGGGGGACTCTGGAGTGAAAAGTGAAAAAGTCTTTGGATGTCATGACCCGGGCTGTCAGTCAGGGTTGCCAGACGTCCCGGATTTCAAGGGACAGTCCCGTATTTTGAAAAATTGTCCCGCGTCCCGGGGAACTTCCATACGGGACGGGTTAAAAATTGCGTATTCTAGCTTATTGCAATATTTTACAAAACAAGGCATTATTTCAAGGGAAAAAAAATAAGTAAAGCAAAAAATTTGAGCAAAAATAAAATCATATAGCGGCAAATGCAAAAAATATTTTCGTTTGAATTTGGTTTTTGTTTTGGCATGGGCGGCAGATCAATGATTACTTCCTCTTTGTTCATTGACTAATGTTGGAAAAATACCCCTGCGCATGCGTCGGCAATCGCAATAAAAACGATTTTTATACTTTGATCAGCGACATTTTGTCAAGTTTAATGCTTTGATACGATTGAATTTTTCAAATTTTTCATGAAGAAACATTCTACGTCGGAAAGCACCCTTAAAAATACACCATATCCAGTAATTGCCCTCAACCTTAAAAAATATCTCCCCCCCCCCCGCTTTCACTCCTAGAAGCCTGTCCCGTATTTACTGTTCTTAAATCTGGCAACCCTGCTGTCAGTATATGCTCGCAGTTCTGCCTCAGCCCTGACTTATTGGTACAAAAGCAACTGTTTACATTTCAGATATGGCTTCCTAAGATAGACAAGGATCAATGGCTAATTACTCTTAAAATATTACTTAACTAGTGGTACCCCGCACGGCTTTGCCCGTAATAGAAAAATTAAAAGGTCTTTTGGTTCGCCTGTATATTTACAAATAATGTATGGTGAATTTTCTCGCCAATTGGCTTGTACCCATGTTACGGTCCTACGTTATGATAATTTCGTAATTTACTCGTCCATCTTATCATAGTTTTGTTCTTAAAATTGGAATAGAATAAGAACCACAACGAACTTTCGAAAAATCGCTTTGACGCGCACACCCCCTGTGCTACAAACTAACTTTGCCAAATTTCATGAAAATCGGATGAACGGTCTAGGCGCTATGTGCGTCACAGAGATCCAGACATCCTACAGACATCCAGACAGAGAGACTTTCAGCTTTATTATTAGTAAAGATGTTCTATTATATTGCATTTTTATCAATTGAAAAAAAAAGGCTATACTCAATGCCATAAAATTACATGAAAACCTTGTTTACTTCTTCATACAACTATATAGCTAGCAGAAGAATCAGCTGCCAATTCCAAATAACCCTAGATAAGTTTTCTAAAAATTTTACAGCATTAAACTAATATAAATTTAAATTAAAAAGGTAATCTTGATATATAGCCATAGCCAATGTAAAAAAAGATTTGAGAAAACACAAAATGAATTTTTCAAATTGCTCACATGGGAAAAAGTTTTAGACCACAATGGATTTCATAATACTTGGGACATAACATTGGAGACGTAAATTTAAAAGTCTGAGTGCAGTTGCACAATTGATGTGTTGTACAAAACGAACAAACAGTTTGAATAACAATTTATAAACAATTAAAATCACCATAATTTTAAAGAAACTTTTTACACAGAAAACATTTAAAATAAATCTTACAGTACAGTAAAATGTTGTGATAGATTATATTTTACATTGCACAATATGTTACAAATATATAAGTTTGAAACGCTTGACATATGGGAAAATTTAAACCTATTTTTTAATGCATTGCAAACATAAATACAAACATACATAGACATATATGGAGTGAAACTCCAAACAAATAACATAAATGGTTTTAAAATGTAGAAAGAAAATGTAACAAAAGCAGTGGAGGCAATTCGGGAGGGGGGGGGGGAATCTCACCTAATCATGCTAGACTCGTCAATTGAAGGTTTTCTGGGGCTTTATTATTACTCGGAGGTATAATAATTATTAATAAATTTAAATCATTTTTTTATTTGCATTAAAAAAAATCTGAGCTAATTTTATTGCAAAACAAAAAAAGAAAGGAGCAATTGGTTTGATTAAAAAAAAAAAAAGATTTTTTCATACAAATATGTTTTTTGAACCCTACTTAATGCCCAACTGCCTGAATCTTTTGTAAAAAACGATCTTGGATTGCTTATTTTTTCATTGGACCGCTGTTGAACTTCCGCTGCTTTATCAAAAGGTAGGAGGAGATAATTAGAAGAAAGGCTATCACATCTTTGTTTTGCAAACGATACAATAAATCGTCTGAAAGATTTGCAATCCTCTATTTGGAAATGTTTTAATTTGTCAGAAACAAATTGAAATGGTTTTATAATTATCTTGCTTTAAAGTTTAAAGTCACTCATTTGCCGTTTCGACTGTATTCAATGTCAGATACGTGTATTAGTAACAAGGCTAATAAGATGCTTGGATTTATCAATAGATCTATTTCAAACAAATCTAAAGAAGTTCTTCTGCCCTTATATAGAAGTTTGGAAAGACCCCATTTGGAGTATACTGTTCAGTTTTGGTCTCCTTATCTTAAGAAAGACATTAATGTATTGGAAAGGGTTCAAAGGCAAGCTACAAGGCTAATAAGTGGACTTTCTCACTTAGACTATGATTCCAGGCTTAGAAGGCTAAAAATGTACAGTCTTGAGCAAAGAAGAGGACCGAGGGGACATGATTCAGTTGCTTAAATTTATTGAAATGAAAGATGTTACGGGGCTGAAGTTTAGCACTGAAAACAGGACAAGGGGTCATTGTTTAAAGCTATTTAAATCTCAGGCTAACATGGATGTTAGGAAAAATTATTATTTTAGCAGGGTAGCGGAACCTTGGAACAGTTTACCGGAAGAGGTGGTAATGAGCAAGGGAGTAGATAGTTTTAAGAGGGCCATTGATCTTCACTGGGGATTGTAAACTGACTAGGACCAGTCTAGCTGAGCCCAGAGCCTGTTGCTGGTCGTCACTTTTGTATTTGTATTTGTATAAAATGGGTACTTAAACTAGCATAAATTAAATTATTTCTTTCTTTATAAAGAATCAGTCAAGCAAACCCCGTAAGGCCCCTGTCTTCGAACGTGCGCACAATGCGAGAAAGAAACGTGACGCAAAAATTCCCTGTTTGGTGAATGATTGCCAATAAAGGTAGCTTTCCCTGTTGTATGCTTGCTCCAATACGGCAGATGCGTCGGCCTCTCCGTTTATAGGAGTTCTAGGAAGGGGAAAAAGGGGTTGCCTGGCAAAAGGTGGAGTGGAAGTTCTTTTTACTTTCTTCTATATCTAATATATAGAAGAAAGTATTGGATTCGTGCAAATTTTCGAATTTTGGTGGATTCGAACGTTTTGAGGTGTGCCGAGTCCATTTCGACTATTTTTGGAAAATGTCTGCCTGTCTGTGTGTGTGTCACGTCTGTGTGTGACCAGTTTTTTGTGGCCGCTTTACAGCCAACACGACCGCATGAAATCGAACGAAATTTGGTACACATATGTGCCCCTACGTGAACTTGTGCCCATTGGTTTTTGGCACGAATTCCTCCAAGGGGGGTGGAGCAGCGGGACGTTTTTTGAGTTACGCGTGCTTGCTATTCCTCAGGAAGTAACTGGCGGAATTAAACAAAATTTGGTCCACATGTTGCCCCTAACAGGAGCAGGTGCTGATTCAATTTTGGTGTCAATAGCTCAAACGGGGGTTGAATTATAGAACGTTTTTTGTCGTCAATTGTGACTGCTGTATCTCAAGAAATAACTAACGGAATCAAACAAAAATTTTTTTGACAAGTAGCCCTTAGTGGGTATAAGAGCTGATTTTATTTTGGTGTCAACAGCTAAAAAGGGGATAGCGCAATCGCCCGTTCTTTTTTTCCATTGTGAGTGCCCTATCTCAAGAAGTAATGCTACGTTCTGGTTGAAATTTGGAATATATGTGAATCCATATGTAAACAGGCTTTGGTTCAATTTTGGCGCCAATCGCGCCAAGAGGTGCTGATTTATTTTTATTATCATTATTTTTTAGCGAATAAAAATAGCTTTATTAATGCAACAATAAGAAAGATAAATCGTAATAGATTATCGTCTGCGTATTTCTTGTGATTTTAATTGCATGGAAATGATCGGAAATATTATCTCAATGATTTAAAATTTTAACTGTTGCCATCTTATGTTTGTTAACAAATAAAATATTTGTAATTAATTCAAGCAAGGCTTTTAAAATAACTTTCAATTTTAGCTCTTTACTTTGCTTTTGCAATAATTCAGACATTGGGATGGTCGTCAAGTTTTTGCATGTGTAATTTTGTTTTTGTTGGGAATATTGCTTCCCCCTCAAGCATGGGGAGGGTTCAGAAAAAAAAGAGAAAAGAAAAATATAGAAGAAAGTTTGGTGATGGCCACAACATACTAGTTTTAATTTGTACATGAAAAATGTATGGCAAACATTAAAAAACTGAATTATCGAACATGATCGACCCCAGAAAAAGTTCTGAGGGCTGAAAACCAAGAAATTTTACGACATTTTGTGGATTTTTTGAAATAGCTCAGAAATGATTGAATTTAGCAGACATTCTCTTAAGCAAAGTCGAGGATTTAATTTCCAACAACTTATACCATTACAACTTTTTTTGCAGCATGAGTAACAAGCGCGTTACAACTTCTTGAAAAAGAAAGATTTTTTTTAAAAAAGTGCATGAAAGCGTATTGATCTAAGAAAAAGAAGGGGCGCGTTGCCAGCTGTGTGGCCAAGTAAATGATGTGTGTTTCGCGGCTGAGTGAAAAGTAAGGATACAGAGTCTCCCTGGTCCCCCTTCAAGGGCGCTCATATAGGGGGGCAAGGGGAGGCTCAAGCCCCCCCTTTGAAATTTGAACTTCCTTGCTTTTAGTACTTTTTCTTTGTAAAAATGTAAAAATATTTCTTCTCCTGCATTAATGAATAAGTTATTAAAAATGTCAAATTTTAATGACTCTAATCTGTCCTGAAATTGTTTTTCATGGGAAAAACATCATGCTAAACCATGGTTAAAATATCTGAGTCCCCCCTTACAATTTTGGCATATGGGCGCCCATGCCACCCTTGTTTTCACCACAGTATAAACCTTAGAAAAGTCAAGTGATACTCGGGTGTTGAAGTAAAGAGTAAGGACTGTATTTCTATCAGGGGGACAGGATATTTTAAATGTTTTTACAGCATTTTAGAAATAATTAGCGCATAAAAAATTACATGGCAACAGCAACTTAACAGTAAGCTTTAAAATGTTTTGATTTTGAAAAGATAAGAAAATTTGAAATTTTTTTTTTAACATAAAATTTAGTTCATTCGTCATGGCTGAACTTCTCTGACAGTCAGTAAAAAACCAAAATCAAACTTTAAGTACAGAGTTATGCCCAGATGAGGATTGGGAACGCTTTCCCAAGATGCGTTCTTTTCTTGAATAAGAGGTACGGAACCCCTGACCCCTTCTGAACTCTAAACTATTGCCTAGTCTCTTCTAACACAGGGTTCCCAAACTTCATCGCGGCACCTTTTGAAAAATTAGAATTTTCTCACGGCATCTAGTCTAGTTTTATGTACATACTAGCTGTACCCAACGCACGTTGCTACGCCAACAAAAAAATACATCATTATACTGATTTTCATGACAATCGGTTGAACGGGGCAGAAGTTGCTACTCTGCAGTGCCTCCTGGTGGCGAGTGGCTTCAATGAGCATATTATGCACCTTCTCCGTGGAAAAATACATATATATATAGCAATTTTCATAATAATCGGTCCAGGTATCAAGTGAAGCCGTGACTATACTCAAATTTTGTACTCACGCAGTTTGCAAGATCAATCAATCACTAAAAAATATCAAATAGAAAAGGATTTTAATCCTTTCCCGGCGCGGTGGTCACAAAAAGGGACACCAATTTAAAAATTTCTTTAAAAAAAAGTTTTTTCTTTAAAACTCCAAAAATCGCTGCATTAGTTGCTTTTATTTCTCTTTAATGCACACAGATGGCAGCACTCCTAAATATGACTCTTTTGTTGGCTTAATTTCTTGTTTAAAATACCTCGATTTTCAAGCTCAAATACAATATTTTTTTCAAGATTTTAAAATTTACACCATAAACTAGTCAAACCAATTTCCCTCAGGAATCCTGAGCTAATCAATCATAATTTTGCAAAAGATTCGAGTTCATTTTTGAATGCATAAACAAAGTTTCTTTCCAGGTGTCCCCAAATGTGGACACCGCCCGCCCGTCTAGAGCATTGATCTCACTGTTGTGGGTGAAAGATGTAATTTGATACATTTCAGAAAAGGGGGACCAAAAGAATAGTTTACAATGGGCTTTTGTTTATTTATTTTGGGTTCTTGACCCAGAACAGGTGAATTTGAAGGTCCATGACTGCACACATTTGAGATCTGCTTTTCCTACCAGACAGTGTATACTTTTTTTATTACCAAGCTTTGATATTATTTTTTCTGTAAATGAATAATCTCTCTCTTTTCCTTCCCCTTATTAAAGAATTTAAAGGCATAAACATACAACAATAACTGAACCCATTATTCTTTTAAACTTTCAAAAAATGTAAT